>NC_047103.1:30906906-31121906 GCF_902500255.1 Thalassophryne amazonica | reverse complement strand
CGCGTTTGCACCCAGGAATCCGTACGGCAGGAAAGCTACCTCCACCTCTCGTTGGAAAAGTAGTCCACAATACAACGCACAAAGTCACAAAAGAATACTGTCAAACAGTCAGCTGAGGTACGTTACCTTCCAGGTAGAACGATATCTCAGCAAAGAGGTGGAGATGACGTCTTGCTGATATACCGATGCTGATCCGATGAGTGGTGACAGCTGTCATAGGTGATGAGTGTCAGCTGTCACCCCGGCTGCTCCTGTGAGGCGGCAGCGCCCTCTGGTGCCTGGAGCCCGCACTCCAGGCAGGGTGCCCTCTGGTGGTGGTGGGCCAGCAGTACCTCCTCTTCAGTGGCCCACACAACAGATTACAGTTTACAAAGCTCTGATTGCCAGCCAGAAACTTTACCACTGAGGTACCATTGCTGGTCTTTAAAACATGCGGGAATATGCCTGAAATCAAGAAGGTCATTGACATATTAAAAAAAAAAAAAAACACACTCACACCATATAAAAACACTGCATTTTATTGAATCCCTCTTATCAAGTGGACAATATAGGTATGATCCATCTGTTCTTTTGTAGATGACCCATGGTCACAGACGTACAGTCATGAAATGAAATGAATGACAAGCGGGCACTCTTATCATGCCCACATCTGCTCGTGGCATGTCCAGCCAGTCCCGCGCGTGTGTCCTGTCCGATATGCATGTCTTGTGGACAGCGTGCCACAGGGCTGACACCGCATCCGGAACAGAGCTCATGTGGGTCACGTGACATTCAAATCGCCTGTTGCGTGTTATGATCTGATGGTATGTTTCTCCTGGGGTCGCCTGTCAATGTGCATAGCATGTGCGCGCTCACTGCAGCCCATTGTAAAAACAATATATGTTTTTATGTATGTCCATGTGATGACAGCAAGCAGACACATGCGCATCACAGTGGGCAGTTGTTAGTTTATGTCCATCCAAACAGTACGTGTTCCCCAGCCATGATGTCCAGATCCACAGATCTCCGCAGTCGCTCCTGTGGGCAACCACACCCCCTGTCAGTTCAGTGCACACACCAACTTGTCACTGTGTCCACACTAGTGGGGACACTTTGACAAATTTCACATCCAGCCCAACAGTGGTTGTCTGCTGACTTGTGTCATGTTAACAGTGCGAATGACCACACATTTTCTAAGTGCCAAATAAGGAGTGTTAAATGTTCATGTGTGCCAGCTGGAATTTGGCCAACACCTGCCACGAGAAGGTTCGATGGGATCTCACAGGTCACACTTTGTCTTTTAGCCACTGGTGTGCACAAATATTTGTAGCAACAGGTGTATGAGGCATTGGAAGCAGCTACAATTTTACACATATTGCATACGATTCCTGTTTCATACGCACTTCATGCCCGATTCAACCAAATTTGCACTATGTGTGAAGGGGCCCTTACTGTCTGAATTCTTAAGGCGGGGGGTCTGAGTGGAGCAGAGCTCCCCCAGAAGCTGAAAGGTTGTACCCATGCTAATGCTCCCCTGAAGCATTTACTAAAAAAAAAGTCTGAAGGACCAAATTGACATGGTGAAATGCTGAAGAGCTTCACTCTTTCATGTCCATGATATATACATATTAGTTATAACAATAATAGTGTGTATATGATAACACAAACATAAACAATTTATAAGTAATTTAGGACAGCAAATTAACATTAGAAATTATGCAATTTACAGGAAATAAAAGGGTTGAGTTCTTCTAAAAACTGCTGAGGTCTAAGTTCTAAAGTTCTAAAAACATTCTAGACTCGCACACAATTCCAACTCATTATAGAAATATTGCATAATTTATTAACTCCCTTGAAAAATGTCAGCTACCTATTTTATAATCATTACCCAATTTAGAGGCCATGGATCCCCACACACACTAGTTTAATATGAAACCCCCACCAGTTTTAACTATAAAATGTATCAAAAGAGCTTTCTTTTGCAACATCTGCCCTTTAACATCCCAATTCTTACTTGAATGTTGGTGAATTTCAACATAATTTTTAACACAACTCCAAGTTCTACAATTTTTAAAAATGAAACTTGTTTTCATTACAAATGAAATGCACCTCCACAGCACTTAACCTCATATCACACTAACAGATGAGTGTTGAAAGGGCAAACTAATCTCTGTGGACAGAGAAGCATATTTGCTGTGATAAAATGTGGCACATCACCAGTTGTGGAGCTGTGTGTCAGACTCCCTAGGTGATGGCATTTCCCCATGCCTGATGATTTCTTTCACTTATAAATTTACTTCAGTTTTAACATATTAACATCTGGCCCAAATGCGCTCTTACCACCCACTCCACAAATTTTTCAAAGTACATGTTAATATAGTATTATCCTTTTATGTATATTATTTCTGCTGCATTGTGGCGTTGAATGTTCATACTCAACACTCAACATTTAACCTATCTTAGATGGATGTGTATTTTTATATGTTATGGCTGATATTACAATGTATCATTTATAAAGTGCACTGCATCCCACTATATGATTTTATGGCTTGTGCACTTTATCTGTTTGAATAGGGGAGGTGATGCTCTAGTGGTTACGCATTGGGCTTGAGACCAGAGGATCCTTAGTTCAAATCCCAGCCTGACTGGAAAATCACTACGGGTCTTAGGGCAAAATCCTTAATCCCCTACTTGCTCCCGGTGTGTAGTGGGCGCCTTGCATGGCAGCAGCCTGACATCTGGGTGAATGTGAGGCATTGATGTGTAAAGCGCTTTGAGCGTCTGATGCAAATGGAAAAGCGCTGTGCAGTTTAATTAAATGCAGTGCATTTAATTAACACTATATGCATTCTCACTGTGATTTTACTCCTTGCTATTTGTAAAACAGTTTGTAACTAAAGCAAATACAGTATACAGTTTCTGGGAATATAACTTGTCTCATCTCATCTAATCTTTAGCAGCTTGTCCAGGGTCAGGTCACGGGGGCAACAGCTCTAGCAGGGGACCTCCGACTTCCTTTTCCCGGGCCACATTGACCACCTCTGACTGGGGAATCCCAAGGCATTCCCAGGCCAGTGTGGAGATATAATCTCTCCACCTAGTCCTAGGTCTTCCCTGGGGTCTCCTCGCAGATGGACGTGCCTGGAACCCTCCGTAGGGAGGTGCCCAGGGGGCATCCTTACCAGATGACGGAAACACCTGAGCTGGCTCCTTTAAGGGACACACCAGCCACCCTACAAAGGATTCAAAGGATTCAAATTCAAGGATTCAAAAGAAGTTTATTGTCATATGCACATAGGAACATGATTGTTGTGTGGGCCGCTGAAGAGGAGGTACTGCTGGCCCACCACCACCAGATGGTGCCCTGCTTGGAGTGCGGGCTTCAAGCACGAGAGGGCGCCGGAGCCACTGGGAGTGACAGCTGTCACTCATCATCAGCACCAGCTGTCACTCATTCATCTCATCACCATCACCATAAAGGCCGGACTGCAACTCCACCTCCTCGCCGAGAAATCAGCTACCATTCAGGTAACATTCTCTGCTGTACTTAACACTGACTAATAGTCTGAACTTCTTTGCAGCCGTTTTCCTGTAAGTGTTATCTGTGGGATTGGCGTTTGGTGTGATCAGCGACGGCTTTGCTTCACACCCCAACCAGATAAGTGGTTAGACAGGAGCTGCACGAGTGTGTGATTGGAGGTGGAGGTTTTCCCTCCTAACTGTATACAGACTGTGGGATTACTGAGTGTGCGAACTCACACTCATCAGGACTGTCTCTGTTCTCTGCCAGCAGTACCGGGTCTGACTGCTGAAGACAGCGGCCACCTGGGGCGCAGGGTTTGGCGGCTCCGGTGTTCTTCAGCTCCGTTGGTGGTGGAAGCTGTGTGGGATCCGGCTCTTCTCTCGCCAGGCGTCTTCTATCGTCGAGCCTGCCCACACGTCACTTTGTGTATAATTGACAGTCCACCATATTGTTATTGTCTGTACGTCGTTGTGCGATTCACAACATTAAATTGTTACTTTTGGCTTATCCATTGTCCGTTCATTAACGCCCCCTGTTGTGGGTCCGTGTCACGACACTTTCACAACAATGATCCCTGCACAATGAAATGTGTTTACTGCATTTTACCCATCCTAATTGCCAGTTAGGAGCAGAGGTCGACTTTTTGGTGCCCGGGGACCAGCTCCAGATGTATATCCCTGCCCTAGGGCACGAGCAGGGCTGAGTAAACCTTGACCGGCCTCATGACACACTTAACAAACAACAACACACATAAGCCGGTCCGGTACATGAACAGATATAAAAGCACACACAAGGAAAGAATTGGGAAAAGAAAAACCTCCATTGCTGCTGCATTGAACTCCCGCAGCACCACTGGAGAGCAAAAAAACCCCATAGCACAGAAAAACAGTCATAACAAAAACAAACAAACAAAAAAAAAAAACACAATAGACGACAGACAACAGCCAAGACTTGGATGTGTCCAGTGTCCAGACAGACAGCCCAGAAAGGCAGCCCTTGAGCCGCCATCAGGCCTTATCTGTCCATCCTGGGGGGAATCCCAGTCCTGAATCAGTCCACCAGAGTCTCAAGGTCCCACAGTCAACATCTCAGGACTGGGAAGGGAGGGAGGCAGGGGAAGACAAGGAGGCGGAGGAGACGAGCAGTGAGGCTATCAGGAGTGTTCTTGGGGTGGAGGATTTTATCCCAGGGGCCTTGAAGGACAGCTGGTGTTTTGGGAACCAAATAGATATCCAGATTAACAGACGACTGGCAGATTCCACAGTCTGAAACTTCAGAGTGGCTCCCAATACATCTGAATAGAGGAGAGATGTGGTCTTACAGACGATCAAAGTGGTCTTCCAGTGCAGCCATTCTCCCCGAGATGGATTCCAACGTGCGGTTGACACCTGTCGACTGAGCTGACACTGCCCTTCCAATCGAATCAATCATGTGGGGCAGCCTGGACGGGCCAATTAATGCCGCCTCCACCTTCTTAATTTTCCAGTAAACCAGTGCTGTGGCCGCTCCACACACCAGAAACCCGGTCACCACAGCTCCAAATAAGTAAACATCTTCAGCGTCCTCCACAGACAACGTGTACAGGCACATGACTTGCCACCTCCGCCAGCTATCCATCATGTAACCCGCCACATGTGTCCCGGCAGGACAGGTCGGGTCCTCCGCTCCCGAGTGCCTTGTGGAAAAAATAGTATCAATTGCGTTCAGAGACCACTTGATCAGATCCATTTTGCCGGTTTCCAGAGGAGCAGGGCTGGCAGCCTCACAGACAAAACACGCTACAGTAGCAGGAAAGTTGGGGAGGGAGGAGGAAAGAAAAATGCGACCATCAAGACCGAAGGAAAGGAAGCCCATTTCGGCTGCTTGTACCCGCGATGTAGTTCTTTCGGTCATGACCCAACCCTTATAAACATAGGTGATAGTAGGAATGAAGACTGACCAGTAGGTAGAGCGTTTCACCTTCTGACTCAGCTTGCTTTTCATCACGAGTGCCGGTCCCCAGCCCAGATAAATGAGGAGGGTTGCATCAGGAAGGGCATCCGGCGTAAAACAAGCTAACCGAACTATGCAGACTCAGAATCGAATTCCCATACCGGATTGGTCATGGCCCGGGTTAACAACATCCAGTAGCCCAATTTCCACCGGCACCCTGTTGGGCAATAGCACTGGTGGCAGATGTTGTTAACCCGGGCCGCGACCGATCCGGTATGGGAATTCGATTCTGAGTCTGCATAGTTCGGTTGGCTTGTTTTACGCCGGATGCAAACTATAATATGTAGCCCTAAAAACTATATATACTCTGAATCCTCATGACATGGGGAACAAACTGGTACCATTTTTTAAAAAGTTGAACGTAACCATAAAATTACTTCTTTAATCTATTCTCTTTATCTTTTATGGAATTACTGGGCTACCAGGTCAAGCTGCCCTGGTAGCTCAGGTCTATAGATTTATAGAACATTAATCATGGAACTACTGGGCAACCAGGGCCATAAAAGATAAATAGACTCCCCCTGTCCATCTGTCTGTCTGTCTGTCTGTCCGGGATAAACTCCCAAACTATAATATGTAGCCCTAATATATATATATATATATATATATATATATATATATATATATATATATATATATATATATATATATATATATATATATATATATATATTTATCTTTTATGGAATTACTGGACAACCAGGTCAAGCTGCCCTGGTTGCCCAGGTGGAAACATCATAGATCTATAGATCTATAGACCTTTAATCATGGAATTACTGGACAACCATGGCCATAAAAGATAAATAAATAAATAAACCCCCCTCCCCCATCCTGAGGATGTCATCAAGAACAAAAAGTAGAAAGCTGTCAGAATTCTTATTCCACTTCCCCCGAGTACTGAAGATTTCATCAAGAAAGCCTGAGTAAAGTGGTCAGAATTTTAATTACACCCCCCTTAGGCAAAAATAACTTTCACTTTAATTCTTTATGGTTACTGGACAAATGCTTTAATCTATTCTCTTTGATTCTATTCTCTTTGATTCATTGATACTTACATTTAAAGTTACCTATCTTTGTGTGCAATTTTGTTTGAAGGACTTCAAACGTGTTTGTCTTTTAACCAAGTATTTCCACTTAGATTGGGGAGCCCACCTCTTATAGTTCTGCTGGACAAACTATAATCCATTAAATATTACATTTGTAAGACATCAGCATTACAAAAAAAAAAAAAATGTTGGGCAATTGTTTTGATTAAAATGATTGGCATTTGGCCTATGTCTGAAACAGGTTAACCTGGGCAGCGCCGGGTACCCCAGGTAGTATATATACAGTGGGGAAAATACAAGGGTAGGCTGAAAAGTTTTAAGGCTCCCCATGAAGTAGAAATGCTTTAACTGCATTATAGTGAGCCTTAGAACTTTTCAGGCTACCCTCGGAAGTATTTGACCCCCTGTCAGTTTTGCAGGTTTTCCCAACTACAAAGAATGGAGAGGTCTGTAATTTTTATCACAGGTACACTTCAACTGTGAGAGACAGAATCTAAAACAAATAATCCAGTAACTCACATTGTATGATTTTTAAATAATTAATTTACATTCTACTGCATAAATAAGTATTTGACCACATAGAAAAACAAGAGCTTAGCAATTGGTACAGAAACATTTGTCTGCCATTACAGAGGTCAGATGTTTCCTGTAGTTCTTGACAGGTTTTCACACACTGCAAGAGGGATTTTGGTCCACTCCTCCATACAGATCTTCTCCAAATCTTTCAGGTTTGGAGTTTCAGCTTCCTCCAAAGATTTTCTATTGAGTTCAGGTCTGGAGACTGGCCAGGCCACTCCAGGACCTTGAAATGCTTCTCATGGAGCCCCTCCTCAGGTGCCCTGGCTGTGTGTTTGGGGTCATTTCCATGCTAGAAGACCCACCCATGACCCATCTTCAATGCTGATGTGTTACTAATGTAATCTTTGTGTCTGTGGTCCCAGCTATCTGCAGGTCATTGACCAGGTCCTCCTGTGTAGTTCTGAGCTTTCTCAGAATCATCCTTACCCCCACAAAGTGAGATCTTGCATGGAATCCTAGACAGAGGGAGACTGACAGTCATCTTGTGTTTCTTCCACTTTCTAATAAATAATCATAACAGTTGTTGTCTTCTACCAAGCTGCTTGCCTGTTGTCCTGTCATCCATCCCAGCCTTGTGCAGGCCTACAGTTTTGTCCCTGGTGTCCTTAGACAGCTCTTTGGTCTTGGCTATGGTGGACAGGTTGGAGTGTGATTGATTGAGTGTGTGAACAGGTGTCTTTTATACAGGTAACAAGTTCAAACAGGTGCAATTAATACAGGTAAAGAGTGCAGAATAAGAGGACTTCTTAAAGAAAAATTATCAGGTCTGTGAGAGCCAGAATTCTTGCTGGTTGGTAGGGGGTCAAATACTTATTTTATGCAATAAAATGCAAATTAATTATTTAAAAAATCATACAATGTGATTTTCTGGATTTTTTTAGATTCTGTCTCTCACAGTTGAAGTGTACCTATGATAAATATTACAGACCTCTCCATTCTTTGTAGGTGGGAAAACCTGCAAAACTGACAGGGTGTCAAATACTTATTTTCCCCACTGTATATATAAAACATAACTTGTATGGTTTAAGATTTCCTAATTCCTTGTGACTCCATAAAATTGAGGAAGAACTAAGTCTTTTTCAGGCCTTGAAATCCAGCAGACCTGTATTCATCCAGATAACTTTACTGATACCGAAATCTATGTTATTGGAATTCAGTTATTGTTTGGATGGACAGAAATACATATTTGTAACCCTTTAACTGCCAAACATTTTTCAATAAAATGTTGTATATATTAACATCCTCTACCAAACAGCTGACCATTGAAGAGTTAAAGTTGATTGTACATACTTACAATGCATTTTACTGTACAAATAATCTTGTTGAAACCCAGTCACGCTCAATTTCAGTCTCATCCATGATACACTTATTTGGAATGCCTATGGAAAATTTGGTGAAAATCCAATCAATTTTGTTTAAGTTATTATGCACACAATAAGGGCCCCTTCACACAAAACACGATTGAAGCCCACTCGCACACGAAGGAGGAATCGCATGCCACTCGTAAAAATCGGAGCCACCTCAAATGCCTCGTACAGCTGCCACAACCATTTGCGTACAGCCGTGGCCGAAAGACAGCGAGTGCCCATTTGACCCCCTCTCAGCAGATGTCAGCCAAATTCCAGGTGCCACACATGAACATCCAACACCACTCACTGGGCACTTAGAAAAGGTGGGGCTACTCGCACTCCCGGCTCGATAATGGAGTGCAGATGACCACATTCAAGCTGTTTGTGAAAACTGTCTGTCTAAGTGCCACACGAGTGTTCCGTTACCAAGTAACACACATGGGTGTTCCTTGCTGAATGCCCCCCCCCCCCCACACACACACACACACATCACGATCCAACATTTTCATGTGTGGCTGAGGGTCCCGCAGTGTGAAAGCTGTCCAGCACAGTGCACAGCTGGAACAGCTGACCGCTGTGTACTCGCAACTCAGCTGGAGGACATATATCTTGCCATCAACAACATGAACAATGCTCCAGCAATGCTCATGTGCATGTGAGCCCGCCCACACATGTGCATTGCTGGAACATTTCATCTGTTCCAGCTGACAGTGCAGCTTGGTGCACATGATGTGTTAAATTAAAAATACAGAGAACAGGACAATTAAATAAATACATACAACAATGACTTCATACATAATTGCATAACAAATACTTTACATAAATAATCACATAACAAAGGAACAGAGAGTGAGACTTTTGTCTTTGAGCTGAGTTTGTTCGGTAAGGTGGGCATGTCTGCGCGAGCCACTGCTGTTGGGATCTGTGGACCTGCAGATCACCGCTGGAGAACACATAGTGTGTTATGAGAGATATCACCTTAAAACACTCCACCATACGTCGTGTGCTTGAACATGCTGTCCTCAAGTAGAAATACATAAAAACACATAGCCTTTGCAATGGGCTGGAGTGACCATGTCAGCTCACACATCGGCAGGCTGTGCAATGTGAAAGGAACTGTCTGATCATGTGTACACTCAGCTCACAATCTGAATGTCACGTCAGCTATGGTTCACATGATGCGGTGTCCTTTGGTGCGCCACTCGCTGGACACGCAGGGCCCGCTGGACACACCATGCCAGCACATGTGGACATGATAGGAGCGCACTGCTTCATTCATGTCATTTCATGACTGTACGTCTATGACCATGGCTCATATACAGAGGAGCAGAAGGATCATACTTGTATTGTCCGCTCAGTGAGGAGATTAAACATTAAAAATTGCAATGGGTTTTTTTTTTTTTTTTTGGTGTGTGTGTGTGTGTGTTTTTTTCCACCCACTGCAGCAGCGCAATGTGTTGTCACACGTTCCAGGTGCTCGAACTGTGTTCGTGCACATGCACGAGCATGCACAAAACCATTGCCGTGGTATCATGCACGCCTGTCTGACCATGGGTCCCTCCCTACAGCAGGTGGAATGCTTTGTGGTTCCCCATTTCATTTTTTGTTTGCAGTTTTGCGGCTGGTTTCTGCTTCTTTCACCCAGTTTCATGTTATGTGTGAAGGGGCCCTAAAATGTGACTGACACATGAATGCAGTGATGGGGTGTATTTCTTCACTCTCCTTCAGACCCTATGGATGGTCAGGGAAAATAAACATAGTTTGCCTTTGCAGTAAGTGAATTGGAAATTTATTTATTCATATATTCTTACAATAATATAAAATGGAATCACAAAATTTCTGCTTTCCAACAGAGTTTTTTTTTTTTTTAAATAATTGGGCAACACATTTTTTATTCTCATGTCCTTAAAACATGGAAATAACTGATTCTACATTTAGTTTTTGCTTTTCCACAATAAAAGCCTCATAGATCATACATACTTCACACAGTTCCAAGGAAAATGTTTATTATAGTGCTGACAAGTGTTTTCTTAGTTGTGTTCTTAGTCAGCTACAGGCTCTTCCTCACAGTCAGTTTGTCTTCTTAATCAAAACTAACCATAGTGCTGCAGCAGTTGCAGTTCAGACGTCTTTGTATTTGCACTTATTGGTTTCACTAGACTATGTCAAAATTTTGAGCACTGTTCAAATTGCTTATCGACTGGGCTTTTAACAAAATGTTACAACTTTGTATGGCATGGATGTCCTCCAAATATCTTTACCAACCATCTGCACTAATTGAACTTAACTGATTCAGTAAATCATAAGCAGAATGACTCAAATTATCATTGTACTCTGTGACAATAAAAGTAATTGATTTGCCTATAAGATGATTATTCCTATCAGCTCACTTTCTTTTCGCCTCTCTGGCTCAGGACTTAATTGCAACATTTATCAGAGATGACAGTGTTCAGTAAAGAGGTTTCAGACTCATCTGCAGTAAGTTAACATAAAATTAGAAACGGTATCATTTCACAAAAACTTAAATTTCCCACTGTATGCTACAAACTACGGCATAGTGATGTCAGGTTTTCTGAGTGTAAAATGTACATTGCTGTGCAAATGTGTTAGGCCCATTTAATGCATCATAAAAGTATTAGAAATTTTGACAACCTGATAACTATTCATAAATAAATGGAATGGGTGTTGAATTTAAACTTTAATGAGAATAAATATGAAAACTGTGTTGTATTTATGTGTGATTTTTTGATATATAAGTTGCACCAGAGTGTAAGTTGCAGGACCTCAAAAAGAATTTTAAGAAAAATGTGACTTGAATATATGAGAAAATATGAGTAATGTTTTGCATTCATTTCTAATATTGCCTGATCATTTGCAACTGTGTTTTTTCTGGTATTCTACTGGCCAATACACTTACACAGAGATTATTCCTATTAGTATTATTATTATCATTGCAGCATGGTGGCTAATGACAATTAGTTTGAGGATAAGCCCTGTGACACACTAGCATCACACTAGCATCCAGGGTGGACTGCTAGTATAGGCTCCAGCCCCCCAGGCCCTTAATTGAAGAAAGCAGTTGAAGATGAGTGAGTGAGCGATTTTGTGGATAAAAAAAAAAAAAAAAATGTTTTGCCAACATAATATCATTGCTGGGAGGTATTTTATTTATTTTCAAAATTCAACAATCTGTTTTGGAAAAATACAGATTGTTGAATTTTGAAAACATTCAAAGAATGGCTAGTATCCAATTAGTGCATAGAATTATACATACAGTGAGGATTTGAACACCCTACGATTTACAAGTTCTCCCCTTAGAATTCATGGAGGGGTCTGAAATTTTCATTCACTGTTAGAGACATAATCTAAAAAAAAAAAAAAATCACAATGTATGATTTTTTTTAAATAATTTATTTGTATGTTACTGCTGTAAATAAGTATTTGAACACCTGTGAAAATCAATGTTAATATTTGGTACAGTAGCCTTTTTTTGCAATTACAGAGGTCAAACGTTTCCTGTAGTTTTTCACCAGGTTTGCACACACTGCAGCAGGGATTTTGGTCCACTCCTCCATACAGATTGTCTGGCAGGTTAGGTTGGAGACAATTGCAAGACTCACTTACACAGCTCTGTTTGGAAATAGGCTTTAATGAGGTCGGAAGCAATGGTCGGTGCACGGGAAGGCAGTCCAAAAAATACAGCAGCAGTACCAAGAACATCAGGCAAAAACGAGGTCGGAATAAACAGGCAGGAGGTTGAGTCAACACTGAAGCAGGCAGATCTAGAGAATACAAGAACAAGAGCTGGTATGAAGGCACAGGGCGCAACAAACTGGCAAACAGCTGGTACAAGCTGTGAGCTAATAAAGCCCCAGGTGGCAATCAATGAATCGCACACAGGTGTGCACAGTAAGAACCAGAAGAGGGGTGTGGCCCAAGAGAGAGAAAGAACCACAGACAGGCCCCAGCAACAAAACCCCACAAACCCAGAAAACACAGAAAAGAATACAAAAGCAAGAAGAAAACAAAACAATCCACACCCCAGCAACGGAATACATAAACAGTCAGGCCCTGACAGTACCCCCACCCCCACGGCCGACCCCCGACGGCCCAGGGGAGGAAGGGTGAGCCGAAATGAATGGCCCGAATGAGAACAGGGTCCAAAATAAACCGGGGAGGGAACCCAAGACCGCTCCTCGGGGCCATAACCCTCCCAATCAACCAGATACTGGAAACCACGCCCACAACGGCGAGAGACCAAAAGGCGGTGCACGGCGTAAACCGGGCCACCATCCACGAACCGGGCGGGGGGAGGGGGACCGGCAGGAGAGCACAGCGAACTAGACTGGACCGGCTTGATCTGACTAACGTGGAAAGTGGGATGGACGCGCATGGACCGGGGAAGGCGGAGACGCACAGAAACAGGATTAATGACCCTAGACACCGGGAAGGGACCAATGAACCGGGGAGTCAGTTTTCTGGGAACCTCTCGTAGGGTCAAGTGGCACGTTGACAACCAAACCTTCTGTCCTAGAGCGTACGGTGGTGCGGCAGACCTCTTGCGATCCGCGGTGGTCTTATAGGCTGAATGCAATAAAGCGCGCCTAGCCCGCTCCCAGGTTTGTCGGCAACGGAGGATAAGACTAAGGGCTGAGGGAACAGACGAGCTGTTGTTAATTGTGGGAAAAACGGAAGGTTGGTGACCGAAAACCACCTGGAACGGGGAGTAACCGGAGGACGCGGAAGGCAAACTATTGTGCGTGAACTCGATCCAAGGAAGTTGTGATGACCAGGACGCCAGATGTTGGGAAGTGAGGATGTGGAGACCTTTTTCTAACTCCTGGTTAAACCGCTCCGACTGCCCATTGGCTTGTGGATGGTAGCCCGAGGTTAAACTTGACGTGACCCCGACAAGGCAGCAGAACTCCCTCCAGAAATGGGACACAAACTGTGGACCCCGGTCACACACAACATCCTGTGGCAATCCATGTAATTTGAAAATATGTGTCAACATGACTACTGCCATCTTCTTAGCGGACGGGAGGCGTGGCAATGGGACAAAATGAACCATCTTGGACAGGTGATCGACAACTGTTAGAATCACTGTGTTACCCTTTGAGTGTGGAAGACCACTAACAAAGTCCAAGGTGATGTTTGACCATGGACGGGTAGGAACCGGTAACGGTAATAGTGCACCCGCAGGTGAACGGTTGGCGGATTTCTGACAGGCGTTCTGACAGGCGTTCACATACTCCGTCACATCCCTGACAAGTCCTATCCACCAAAACCGCTGTTGTATCACGGCGATGGTCTTCTTGATCCCCAGATGGCAGAATAACCGGCTATCATGACACCATCGAATCACCTCACCCGAAGCGCATTGGGAACATAAAGTCGACCCGGCGGACACCACGCGGGAGTAGGATCCGTACTTAATGCCGATTTGACCCTCGACTCAATGTCCCAAGTAAGCGCGGACACAAAACAGGACTCGGGTAGTATGGTGTCTGGATCTGCTGGCGCGTCATCCGGATCCCCCTGACGGGATAATGCATCTGGCTTCCCGTTTTTGGAGCCTGGTCGATAGGACAGCGTAAAATTAAATCGGCTAAAGAAAATAGCCCACCTGGCCTGACGGGAGTTTAGACGTTTAGCTGCCCGGAGGTACTCAAGGTTCTTGTGATCAGTATAAACAATGAATGGTACCTGTGCCCCCTCCAACCAGTGCTGCCACTCCTCTAAGGCCACTTTAAACCGCCAACAGTTCACTGTCGCCGATGCTGTAATTTCGTTCCGCCGGCGACAGTTTTTTAGACAAGTAGGCGCATGGATGCAACCTATTGTCTGTGGGGTTACGCTGCGAAAGCACTGCCCCCACCCCAATATTGGAGGCATCAACTTCCACCGCAAACTGCCAACGGGGTCAGGGAGGAGTAGCACGGGGGCCGCGGTAAAGCGATGTTTTAAGGTCTTGAATGCTTTCTCGCATTCCGGGGTCCAGGTAAATGGATGCAGTGACGAGGTGACCGCATGCAATGGCGCTGCTACCATAGTGAAATTCCGAATGAACTTCCGATAGAAATTTGCGAACCCTAAAAAATGTTGAACCTCTTTACGAGTTACGGGTACTGGCCAATCCCGCACCGCTGCCACTTCTTCTCGGATCCATCCTTATCTCACCTTGTGAAATAATGAAACCCAAGATGGAGATTGTGGATCTGTGAACTCACACTTCTCTGCTTTGACAAAGAGCTCATTATTAAGGAGGGTTCGTAAACGGTGCGTACGTGATCATGGTGTGTAGCTAAATCCCGGGAGAAAATGAGTATATCATCCAGATATACAAAAACAAACTTATTAAGGTAGTCATGTAGCACATCATTCACTAAATTCTGAAAGACGGCGGGAGCGTTGGTGAGACCAAAAGGCATGACTAAGTATTCATAAGGACCGGTCGGGGTGTTAAAAGCTGTTTTCCACTCATCTCCTTGTCTTATTCAGACTAAATGATAAGCATTACGCAAGTCATGTTTAGTGAAAACTGTGGCTCCCTCCAACAACTCGAATGCAGAGGAGATGAATGGCAACGGATAACGGTTCTTAATGGTGACGTCATTAAGACCTCGGTAATCGATACAGGGACGGAGCGTCTTGTCCTTCTTTTCAACAAAAAAGAACCCCGCCCCTGTAGGAGAAGAAGAGGGATGAATTAGTCCTGCTGCCAGTGATTCCCGTATGTAATCATTCATCACGTGGCGTTCAGGTGCCGACAGAGAAAAGAGTTTTCCCCGGGGTGAGTAGGAGTTCTATGGCACAATCATATTTGCGATGCGGAGGTAAGGATTTGGCTTTTAACTTACTGAATACAGTGGCTAGATTGTGGTAACATTCGGGAACCCCTGCGAGGTCTGGGTTAGTGCCCTGTGGAAAATGTTCAGGTTTAGGCAGGCATGAATAGTTACAGGCTGGACCCCAGGATGTGATCTCGCCCTTGACCCAATCGAAATTCGGTGTGTGCCGTTGAAGCCAGGGATGCCCCAAGATTAGCGAGTGAGTCATGTTATCCAACACATGAAAACTGATTGACTCTGAATGTGTATGGGAAATCAGTAATTTGACAGACTGAGTACGATGTGTGATTTCGCCCAGGACGTGACCGTCCACAGCACGTACCACCAGAGGCTGAGTGATCCTATATAGTTTCAGACGCAGGTACCTGGCAAGAGAAGAGAGAATCAGGTTGGCGTCAGAGCCAGAATCAATAAAAGCTGAAATGGATGTGGACGTATGGTCTGACGTTAATGTGGCTGGAATTATATTTTGTGTAGAAACAGTGGAGATGGAATTCTGACTCACCCGCAATTCAGCCTTTGACTGCATGGTGGCACCCCTGGCTTGACAATCGGCTATCAAATGGCCTGCTTGACCACAGTAAAAACAGAGGCCGTCCGTCCACTCGGCGATGCTGTCGCTCAGCAGGAGTGAGGCGCATGCGCCCAAACTGCATTGGCTCCTCAGTGCTGTGCTGGGATGACTCAGGCCGGGCTTGGAAGGATGAGGTGGAACGGGCAGGAGGCATGTTGGAAGAATAGTCTGGATAGCGGTTCCCACGGGGAGGACGGTCTTGTCAGCGGCGATCTGTGCGGATGGCAAGCGCAATCAGATCGTCTAACTCTTCCGGCAAGTCTACGGCCACGAGCTGGTCTTGGATTTCCGCAGACAAACCCTGGAAAAAAAGTGTTGTTGAGTGCAGCCAGGTTCCATTCGCTTTTTGCTGCTAGGATCTGGAAGTCTACGGCGTAATCTGCAACTCGGCGGCTGCCTTGCTTCAGTTTAAGGAGGGATCATGCTGCTTCACGTCCCGGGGCTGTGTGCTGAAAAACCTGCTTGAGGGCTCTTGTGAACACCGGGAGCGAAGCACAGGCGGGTGATTGACGGCCCCACTTGGCTGTGGCCCAGGCTGCTGCTCGACCAGAAAGGTGAGTGATGATGTAAGCAATCTTGGATCTTTCAGACGGAAACATTGAGGCCATGAGTTCAAAATGTAATTCACATTGTGTGATGAACGGTCTAACGTCTCCTGAGTCGCCTGAAAAACGTTCTGGACGTGACAGCTGGTTGCAAACAACTGAGCCGGAACGGTGGCCGATGAAACAGCTGGCAGCCCTGGTGTTTGGCTGGGATTGCTGGTGGCTGCATCCGACTTTGCCTGATGATCGAGTCGGGACAGTAGTTTTTCATTTGATCGCTAACTGATGCCATAAAGGTCTCTTGGCGAATAACAAGCTCACTAAACCCAGAGCTTAGCGTATCTAGCTTGTTCCCCTGTTGTGCGAGCTGCTGGCTGTGGTGGCGAACTGCCAGGTGCAACGGATCTGAGTCTGCTGTCTCCATCGTTGGCCAGTTTGTTCTGTCGGGCAGGTTAGGTAGGAGACAATTGCAAGACTCACTTACACAGCTCTGTTTGAAAATAGGCTTTAATGAGGTCGGAAGCCATGGTCGGTGCACGGGAAGGCAGTCCAAAAAATACAGCAGCAGTACCAAGAACATCAGGCAAAAACGAGGTCGGAATAAACAGGCAAGAGGTCGAGTCAACACTGAAGCAGGCAGATCTAAAGAATACAAGAACAAGAGCTGGCATGAAGGCACAGGGCGCAATGAACTGGCAAACAGCTGGTACAAGCTGTGAGCTAATAAAGCCCCAGGTGGCAATCACTGAATCACACACAGGTGGTGTGCACAGCAAGAACCAGAAGAGGGGTGTGGCCCGAGAGAGAGAAAGAACCACAGACAGGCCCCAGCAACAAAACACCACAAACCCAGAAAACACAGAAAAGAAATACAAAAGCAAGAAGAAAACAAAACAATCCATAACCCCAGCAACGGAATACATAAACAGTCAGGCCCTGACACAGATCTTCTTGAGATCTTTCAGGTTTGGAGTTTCAGCTCCCTCCAAAGATTTTCTATTGAGTTCAGGTCTCGAGACTGGCCAGGCCACTCCAGAACCTTGAAATGTTTCTTACGGCGCCCCTCCTTAGTTGCCCTGGCTGTGTGTTTGGGGTCATTGTCATGCTGGAAGACCCAGCCATGATCCATCTTCAATGCGGGAAGGAGGTTGTTTGCCAAAATCTTGCAATGCATGTCCCCATCCATCCTCCCTTCAATACGGTGCAGTCGTCCTGTCCCCTTTGCAGAAGAGCACCCCCAGAGTATGATGTTTCCACCTCCATGCTTCACAGTTGGGATGGGTTTCTTGGGGTTGTTCTCATCCTCTAAACATGGTAAGTGGAGTTGATTTCAAAAAGCTCTATTCTGGTCTCATCTGACCACATGACCTTCTCCCATGCCTCCTCTGGATCATCCAGATGGTCACTGGTGAACTTCAAACGGGCCTGGATATGTACTGGCATGAGCAGGGAGACCTTGCCTCCCTGCAGGATTTTAAACCATGACAGCATCATGTGTTACTAATGTAATCTTTGTGACTGTGGTCCCAGCTCTCTTCAGGTCATTGACCAGGTCCTCCTGTGCGGTTTGAGCTTTCTCAGAATCATCGTTACCCCACAAAGTGAGATCTTGCATGGAATCCCAGACCGAGGGAGATTGACAGTCATCTTGTGTTTCTTCCACTTTCTAATAAATAATCATAACAGTTGTTGTCTTCTACCAAGCTGCTTGTCTGTTGTCCTGTAGTCCATCCCAGCCTTGTGCAGGTCTACAGTTTTGTCCCTGGTGTCCTTCGACAGCTCTTTGGCCTTGGCTATGGTGGACAGGTTGAAGTGTGATTGATTGAGTGTGTGAACAGGTGTCTTTTATACAGGTAACAAGTTCAAACAGGTGCAATTAATACAGGTAAAGAGTGCAGAATAAGAGGACTTCTTAAAGAAAAATTAACAGGCCTGTGTGAGCCAGAATTCTTGCTGGTTGGTAGGGGTTCAAATACTTATTAGCAGCAGTAACATACAAATAAATTATTAAAAAATCATACATTGTGATTTCCGGACTTTTTTTTTTTTTTGATTATGTCTCTCACAGTGGACATGCACCTATGATGAAAATTTCAGACCCATCCATGATTTGTAATTGGGAGAACTTGCAAAACTGCAGGGTGTTCAAATACTTATTTTCCTCACTGGAACTCAGCACCTGCTCCTCTTCAGAACTTTGTCCAGCTAACATCTCCATTGACAAACAGAACTATGTGCTCTGTTAACCTTATTAAATTAAATTAGTGTGTAAAATATTCATTATGCCTACTTTGCTTTACATCTTTGCTGTGAAATCATTCAGTTTCTAACAATAGAATTGTTTGGAATATTGTTGCTTGGGAGCCAAACAATGGAGGACATTGTGCAGGTGTTCTGTGCAATTTTAATTCAAGTTATATTGAAGAACTGTTCATGAAAGTTTAATAGTAATGACTGTTGTGAGGTCTGCATCGCCAAGTTTAAATTTGTTTTCAAGATTTTTCAGGTTTTTAGTCAAATTAAACACATTTGTTAGAAAAGTGATCAAACATATTCAAAATTAACAAGTTAGATTTTGCTGAAGTCATTAAAATAGATGCATTATTCTAACATTTTAAACAATGTAATTTGTAATATATAACCTTTTACATTTTACCAGCCCTGTAACATCCCAGAGATGTGTCTGCCACCTGCTGGATGGTTAGTGTATGATGGATGAACTATGGAAAATTAGAAACAGCTGGTCATCTTTATGGGAGCATCAGCTAGCGGGGAAAACACGATGCCCCCTGTGTGGGGAAAATTGGGAAAACAAAATGTAAATAAAAACAGAATACAATGATTTGCAAATCCTCTTCAACTTATATTCAATTGAATACACCACAAAGATTAGATATTTAGTGTTCAAACAGATAAACTGTTTTTGTTTTTCTGCAAATATTTGCTCATTTTGAAATGGATGCCTGCAACACATTTCAAAAAAGCTGGGACAGTGGTATGTTTACAACTGTGTTGCATCACCTTTCCTTCTAACAACACTCAATAAACATTTGGGAACTGAGGACACTAATTGTTGAAGTTTTGGAGGTGGAATTCTTTCCCATTCTTGGTTGATGCACAACTTCAGTTGTTCAACAGTCCGGGGTCTCCGTTGTCGTATTTTGTGCTTCATAATGTGCCACACATTTTCAGTGGGTGACAGGTCTGGACTGCAGGCAGGCCAGTTTAGTACCCACACTCTTTTACTACGAAGCCACACTGTTGTAAGATGTGCAGAATGTGGCTCGGCATTGTCTTGCTGAAAATAAAGCAAGGACGTCCCTGAAAAAGAAGTTGCTTGGATGGCAGCATGTGTTGCTCCAAAACCTGGTATGTGTCACAGATGTGTAAGTTGCCCATGCCATGAGCACTAACACACCCCCATACGTCACAGATGCTGGCTTTTGAACATTGCACTGGTAACAATCTGGATGGTCTTTTTCCTCTTTTGTCTGGAGGACATGATGTCCATGATTTCCAAAAACAATTTGAAATGTGGACTCATCAGACCACAGCACACTTATCCACTTTGTGTCTGTCCATTTCAAATGATCTTGGGCCCAGAGAAGGCGGCAGCGTTTCTGGATGTTGTTGATGTATGGCTTTCGCTTTGCTTGGTAGAGTTTTAACTTGCACTTGTAGATGTGGCAACGAACTGTGTTAACTGACAATAGTTTCCTGAAGTGTTTCTGAGCCCACACGGTAAGATCCTTTACACAATGATGTCGGTTTTCAATGCAGTGCTGCCTGAGGGATCGACGGTCACGGGCATTCAATGTTGATTTTCAGCCTTGCAGCATATGTGTAGAAAGTTCTCCAGATAATCTGAATCTTCTAATTATATTATGGACTGTAGATGATGGAATCCGTAAATTCCTTGTAACTTAACATTGAGAAAAGTTCTTAAACTGTTGGACTATTTTTTCATGCAGTTGTTCAGAAAGTGGTGATCCTCACCCCATCTTTGCTTGTGAATGGCTGAGCCTTTTGGGGATGCTCCTTTTATACCTAATCATGACATTCATCTTTTTCCAATTAGGTGTTCTTTGAGCATTCATCAACTTTCCCAGTCTTTTGTTGCCCTGTCCCAACTTTTGTGAAACGTGTTGCAGGCATCCATTTCAAAATGAGCTAATATTTGCACAAAAACAATAAAGTTTATCAGTTTTAACATTAAATATCTTGTCTTTGCGGTGTATTCAATTGAATATAGGTTGAAGAGGATTTACAAATCATTGTATTCTGTTTTTATTTACATTTCACACAATGTCCCAACTTCATTGGAATTGGGGTTGTACAAGAGAACAAGAAAGTTAAAGTAAAATTACAGATGGATGGAATGTGTGGTTGGGAAATATGCCAAAATGATTTGTCAAAAAAAAAAAAAAAATGCAAATTTGTAACACTTTAAATTGTTTTAAAACCTATGCACCATTTGTATTTTTTTAAAAATATTTGGCGCATTTCGACCTGATGGTATCAGTTCTACTCAACCAACTATCCTCACTTTTGGTACCATGTGCTGTGGCACTAAAAGACACATATCAAGCTCACTCATCCATTCATTTTACAGTACTTTGCTTTTATTGTGGAGCCATCAGTGACCAAAGACACCCATTCATATCTGATAGTGATGCTCACATCTATATGAGAAATAGCTAATAGACAAGGATTTATGATTATTTTAAAAGAGTGAGATAAATGTACAGTCACTTTTGTCAATTACATTTTAAGGGTTATTATGATCTACTCAAAATTTGGGGTGCATGAGCATTCTATGCCAAGTGTCTGCTTTCAAGCCTCACTACTAGATTTGTGAGGTTTATATAATTATTACCTCCGCCAAGGAGGTTATGTTTTCAGTCGAGTTTGTTTGTTTGTTTGTCTGTCAGTCTGTCTGTTTGTCAGCAGGATAACTCAAAAGGTTTTGAACGGATTTTGATGAAATTTTGTGGAGTGGTTGGAAATGACAAGAGGAACAAGTGATTAAATTTTAGTGGTGATCCAGATCACGTTCCGGATCCAGGAATTTTTTAAAGGATTCTTCACCATTGTGGGATCAGGGTAATTTTGACATTCTCATTTCTAACTCCACAAAAACAAGTCAGAAAGGCTTGAAAAAAATTAGGGTGTAACATAGTCAAATGTTCTATCAAACAACAATGTTTGGCGATGATCGGATCCGGAATCCAGATCTGATGATCCAGAATATGCAAAAATATAGGGAAAATAGAAAATGTGTCAGTGTGAGGTGACAAATGAAGCTAGAGATGCACAACTAACACCAAATTGTAGCTGAATCTGTACTGATTCAGTAAGGTGTCATCAGATTTGATGTAGCTTCAAATGTTATGGAGCTAGATCCAGAAGAAAACCGCCATTACCGAAAAATCGTTTTTATACAATAACTTTTGAACTAATAAAGACATAAAAGTGATTCCAAGTTCTAGTGGTATGTTTTCATGGTCAAGGATGTCAAATATAAAGGAAAGAAAAGTGTATGTATCATAGTTTTGGTTGTAACACTGAATTGTTGAATAGATCACTGTGCCAAGGAGGGAATCTCTTTAGGGTCAGTGTCCCTATGGCCTTGTGTAGCACATGCAACACTTAAAAAATAGTTCTATTTCAGAATTTACTGTTTTTTTTTTTAGAGAAGTGTTTCATAAATGTTAAAAAATTCATATATTTGCAGTTTAGTTGAATAATAAATTGAATTTTGTCTCTTAATTGTTTTTGTCTATAAGCACCTGCAATATCAATATCAGTGCTCAGATGACAGTAGCTTCTGGGAAAGGTGCAAGTTGCAATAAACTGTGATGCCAAGCGCTCAGGATACATGCTATCCAGTCACAGCAGATGAAACTTTTTTTACTAGCAAACATCATTGTTCGACTTGTTTAGGTTCAATGATTCCACGGCATGTAGATGTTATGGCGTCAGTGACCCCATGACCTTGGCGGAGGTTTGCACTCTCCGAGTGCTTCTAGTTTTAGACTATTTTTGCTTCTGATTTATGCAAAATTTATCTTTCAGCAAAAGGTTTTTTTTTTTTCAAGGAAACCACTGATTCAAATAGATGAAGCAGCAATGAAGAAACATTTTTACATAATTTGAACACATAGTTCCACAGTAACAACAGAAAATACAACACATGGAGGAAGACTCTTTTTATAAATTTCTGAATACTCCAACTAAAGAGTGAGTTGAGTTTTTGTAAAACTGTACAAAACACAAATCAAGATAAATAGTGTCCACACTGGAATTTAACCTCAGCTGCCTCTTCATGTGGGTGTAACTGATGCAAATCAGGTTAAATGTCAATGTATTTTCATATTTGCATACAACCATTGGCATTTCAAAATAAGATAAAATAGTCTTGATGAAAATGGTGTCCCATTTACAAGACATCAGACTTCATGAAGATGTTGTGTTCATTTTAGTTTTGAAAGTAACAATGATAATTTCACCTTGTACAGTTAATGCATAAGGTCAACAATATAATCCCTGATACATCAACATGCCCCAAATCAGCTTTATTGGGTGGTCTCATTTGGAATCAATTGGTAACTCTAGAAACATATTAAAGCAATAGTTGTGCTTTAGTTCTCATTTTTTCATGCACTGAAGTAAAGGATTCAGGATTCTTGTTTAAAAAAAATGACATTTCTCTTGACTGTTGATAACAAATTTGTTAAAATCTGTGTACATGAGCATTTCATCTTTGCCAAGATAATCCAACCACCTGGCTGTGTAGTTTAAACACATGCTACAATGTCACAGATGCAACATTTGTCACCTGTGAATGGAATTTTCTTTTCACCACCATAAGGCACCTCAAACATCATTTCCAACCGCAACCACGTGTAAGCCTGGCATTCCATGACTGCCGCATCTGGCTTGTTCACCTCATGAAAAATTATTTTTAAGACGTTCATTTTAATATGTCTTTTTATTGTCAACAGTCCAAGGCACATCCTTGCCATAATCATGCTGTTGAATCAGCATCTTGATATGCAACTCCAGCCAGGTGGATGGATTACATTGGCAAAGCTCACTAACAAGTATTTCAAAAAATACATGGAAAAAAAAATTCAAGGAAAGTAAACCTTTTGTGTACATTTTTGATAGTACAAAGTCTGATGTGGAAAGTAAATTGTATTTAATATTAAGTAATTATGGAGAGACTGCTCCTTCACCACCTGAGACTGCAGGCACAACATGTTCATAAACCCCTGCAGTTCAGGTACCAGGAGCATATTGGAGTGGATGATGCTATCCTCTACATGTACTACTGGGCTCACACCTACTTGGACGACCCAGGAAGTTACACGAGGATTATGTTCTTTGACTTTTTGAGCACTTTTAATACAGTACCATCCAGCCTCTTTTAGTGAGAGACAAGCTAAGAAAGATGGGGGTGGCTTTCTTCTCACTGCCTGGATTATGGACTACCTGACAGGATGACCACAGTTCAAAAGGCTGGGGAACTGTGTCTTTGGGACAGTGGTGGGCAGCACTGGGGCTCCACAGGGGACTGTTCTCACCCCTACCTGGTCACTCTGAACACAGCAGACTTTAATTGCACCTCTGAGTCTTGCCACATCCAGTAATATTCCTTTGTTGTCCTTTGACCTCCACATTAGGGACATTACGAGGACTGCTTTCTTTCATCTGAGAAATATAGCAAAGATTCGCCCCATCCTGTCTATGGCTGATGCTGAGACTCTGATTCATGCATTTGTCTCTTCTAGATTGGATTATTGTAATGCTTTATTTTCTGGTCTGCCGCAGTCTAGCATTCGAGGACTTCAGTTGGTGCAGAATGCTGCTGCCAGAATTTTGACACAAAGTAGAAGGTTTGACCACATTACTCCCATTCTGGCATCCCTTTATTGGCTACCGGTTTCTGCCAGATTGGATTTTAAAGTTTTATTGTTGGTTTATAAAATTGTTCATGGACTGGCGCCTTCCTACTTGGCGGACTTGGTTAAGCCCTACGTACCTGCGAGGCCTTTGCGCTCACAGGGTGCAGGGCTTCTGTGTGTTCCGAGGATGAACAAAAAGTCTGTGGGGTATAGAGCCTTTTCCTACCGTGGTCCGGCTCTTTGGAATGATCTACCTGCTGTTATTCGGCAGTCTGACACGGTGGAGATTTTTAAATCAAGACTGAAGACCCACTTTTTTAGACTGTCTTATCATTAATTTTTTAATCTGTTTGTGTTTGCTTTGTAATTTCTTTTTATTCTACTGTGTTTTATCTTTTAACTGTGCTTTTCTTGCTTTTAATTTTGAATTTAGATTAATTTGTGTTGTTGTGAATTATGTGAAGCGCCTTGGTGCGACTTTGTCATGATTTGGTGCTATATAAATTAATAAATTAAATTAAATTAAATTAATATTCAGACAACACAGCCATTGTGGCCAGCCCTGTCTCACTTTTTTCTTGTCCCTCCGTCACGAAAATTTGACTCATTTCATGACAGAGGTTTTTTTAACTCACTATCACTAACCCTACTCCTACCCCCAACCCTAACGTTAACCATAAACTCATCCTACTCCTTCCCCCCACCCTAACCATAACCACCTGATCCCCCGCTTCACTTTAATTTTGTGCAGCCATCACGGAATGAATTAGAATGAATTTGTGCTGCCGTGATGAAAATGAGGCGCTTTTCA
The DNA here is from genome assembly GCF_902500255.1 of Thalassophryne amazonica. NCBI lineage: Eukaryota > Metazoa > Chordata > Actinopteri > Batrachoidiformes > Batrachoididae > Thalassophryne > Thalassophryne amazonica. The sequence goes on along the minus strand of NC_047103.1, from coordinate 31,096,750 downwards.
TCACAATATCACAAACCAATAGATTAATGTATATTTCGTGCTGCTGAATCACGACATGCTGTGAGACTGGGTTGTTGTGGCATATGTGTAATTTTTTATCCTACTTTGTCCTTTGACCTCCACATCAGAGATATTACGAGGACTGCTTTCTTTCACCTGCAAAACATAGTGAAGGTTCATCCCATCCTGTCTATGGCTGATGCTGAGACCCTGATTGGACTAGTGCAATGTTCTATTATCTGGTTTACCGCAGTCAAGCATTAGGGCTCTCCAAATGGTTCAAAATGCTGGCTGCCAGACTTTTGACAGGAAGCAGAAAGTTTGACCACATTACACCCATTTTGGCATCTCATCACTGGCTTCCTGTCTCTGTGAGATCAGATTTTAAAGTTCTGTTACTAACCTATAAATTTATTCATGGACTAGCAACCCCCCTACTTAGCTGACCTACTTAAACCTTACGTACAGGCCCGGGCTCTGCATTCTCAGGCTGCAGGACTACTTTGTGTTTCTAGGTCTACTTTGTGTCTGCGGGTCACAGAGCTTTCTGTTATCATGCACCTGATTTGAGGAATTTTTCCCTGCGTGAATAAAACAGTAAGATTCTGTAGCGACTTTGAAGTCCAGACTTAAGATGCATTTATTTTCCCTTTTGTGTGGCTAGTATACCAGGCATAGTATGTTACTATGCTTTCTGCCCTTTTAAATTCATTTTATTAGGAAACAGAGCGGGCCGCGACCTCAACTTTATTTAAAGTCTGGGTCCTTTAGTGAAACTTAGGTCTAGTGGCCGGCGATCACCTTAGTATTTCTTCTGTTTGTCTTGGCACTTAAGTGCTGACAAATTATACTGTGTTTGTTGTCTTTGTGATGCCTGATTCTGTTTTTTTTTCTCTCTCTCTCTCTCTCTCTCTGTTTGAGGTGCACCTCCATCCAGAGATGGGTGTGGCATCTGTTCCTGAAACCCGCCTGTCCTGTGCACCGGCAACATTTTCTTTATATTTATTCTGTGAATTGTTCTGTCGGTAGCATGGCCAGTGGCGGCTGGCCTATAGGGGGCGCTCGGGCGCTGCCCTCCTAGATGTGGAGGCGAAAAGTCATAATATATATATAGATATATTTAAAAGTATTATCAATGTCAGTTTTACTTAATAGTATGTGTCTACATGTAATATAAATGATTAAAACAACACTTCCTCCAACTGACTCTCATTCAACAGTGCATTTCCACCGACAGAAGCAGTCATTCAAAGCGCCCGTGAAGTGCAGCGAAATAACCAATTGCATGTAGGGTATGTATGGCAGGGTATACTTGCGAGCTCTTGCTTGCCTCTACTGGTGGTTGGCTCTCACTGCGGTATTGTATCACTTCCTGTTCCGGAGCACAGCGGTGTTTTTCTGTATCTGTTAGCTGTTTAATCTGCGCAGTTAGATTGATCTAGTTAACTAGATAACGATTTGTTTCACAGTGTAATCTTCACGTGTCTTAACTAAAGCACTCCTCTGCTGAATCACCTCTAAATTATTTACACATTATTCACTTTGTGTGTTTTTAGGAATCCGCTAGCTTGGCGCAGCTACTAGCGCTTAGCCGGTTTAGCATGGCGGCTTCTCCTGTCTCTCCTGCACTTTTCTGCTCTGGGTGTGAAATGTTTAGTTATTCCTCGGCCTCCTTTAGCAGTAATGGTACTTGTAATAAGTGTAGCTTATTCGTAGCTTTGGAGGCCAGGCTGGGCAAACTGGAGACTCGGCTCCGCACCGTGGAAAATTCTACAGCTAGCCAGGCCCCTGTAGTCGGTGCGGACCAAGGTAGCTTAGCCGCCGTTAGTTTCCCTCTGGCAGATCCCGAGCAGCCGGGAAAGCAGGCCGACTGGGTGACTGTGAGGAGGAAGCGTAGTTCTAAACAGAAGCCCCGTGTACACCGCCAACCCGTTCACATTTCTAACCGTTTTTCCCCACTCGACGACATGCCCGCCAAGGATCAAACTCTGGTTATTGGCGACTCTGTTTTGACTCTGTTTTGAGAAATGTGAAGTTGGCGACACCAGCAACCATAGTCAATTGTCTTCCGGGGGCCAGAGCAGGCGACATTGAAGGAAATTTGAAACTGCTGGCTAAGGCTAAGCGTAAATTTGGTAAGATTGTAATTCACGTCAGCAGTAATGACACCCGGTTACGCCAATCGGAGGTCACTAAAATTAACATTGAATTGGTGTGTAACTTTGCAAAAACAATGTCAGCCTCTGTAGTTTTCTCTGGGCCCCTCCCCAATCGGACCGGGAGTGACATGTTTAGCCGCATGTTCTCCTTGAATTGCTGGCTGTCTGAGTGGTGTCCAAAAAATGAGGTGGGCTTCATAGATAATTGGCAAAGCTTCTGGGGAAAACCTGGTCTTGTTAGGAGAGACGGCATCCATCCCACTTTGGATGGAGCAGCTCTCATTTCTAGAAATCTGGCCAATTTTCTTAAATCCTCCAAACCGTGACTATCCAGGGTTGGGACCAGGAAGCAGAGTTGTAGTCTTACACACCTCTCTGCAGCTTCTCTCCCCCTGCCATCCCCTCATTACCCCATCCCCGTAGAGACGGTGCCTGCTCCCAGACCACCAATAACCAGCAAAAATCTATTTAAGCATAAAAATTCAAAAAGAAAAAATAATATAGCACCTTCAACTGCACCACAGAGTAAAACAGTTAAATGTGGACTATTAAACATTAGGTCTCTCTTTTCTAAGTCCCTGTTAGTAAATGATATAATAATTGATCAACATATTGATTTATTCTGCCTTACAGAAACCTGGTTACAGCAGGATGAATATGTTAGTTTAAATGAGTCAACACCCCCGAGTCACACTAACTGCCAGAATGCTCGTAGCACGGGCCGAGGCGGAGGATTAGCAGCAATCTTCCATTCCAGCTTATTAATTAATCAAAAACCCAGACAGAGCTTTAATTCATTTGAAAGCTTGACGCTTAGTCTTGTCCATCCAAATTGGAAGTCCCAAAAAACAGTTTTATTTGTTATTATCTATCGTCCACCTGGTCGTTACTGTGAGTTTCTCTGTGAATTTTCAGACCTTTTGTCTGACTTAGTGCTTAGCTCAGATAAGATCATTATAGTGGGCGATTTTAACATCCACACAGATGCTGAGAATGACAACCTCAACACTGCATTTAATCTATTATTAGACTCAATTGGCTTTGCTCAAAATGTAAATGAGTCCACCCACCACTTTAATCAGATCTTGTTCTGACTTATGGTATGGAAATTGAAGACTTAACAGTATTCCCTGAAAACTCCCTTCTGTCTGATCATTTCTTAATAACATTTACATTTACTCTGATGGACTACCCAGCAGTGGGGAATAAGTTTCATTACACTAGAAGTCTTTCAGAAAGCACTGTAACTAGGTTTAAGGATATGATTCCTTCTTTATGTTCTCTAATGCCATATACCAACACAGTGCAGAGTAGCTACCTAAACTCTGTAAGTGAGATAGAGTATTTCGTCAATAGTTTTACATCCTCATTGAAGACAAATTTGGATGCTTTAGCTCCTGTGAAAAAGAGAGCTTTAAATCAGAAGTGCCTGACTCCGTGGTATAACTCACAAACTCGCAGCTTAAAGCAGATAACCCGTAAGTTGGAGAGGAAATGGCGTCTCACTAATTTAGAAGATCTTCACTTAGCCTGGAAAAAGAGTCTGTTGCTCTATAAAAAAGCCCTCCGTAAAGCTAGGACATCTTACTACTCATCACTAATTGAAGAAAATAAGAACCCCAGGTTTCTTTTCAGCACTGTAGCCTGGCTGACAAAGAGTCAGAGCTCTATTGAGCCGAGTATTCCTTTAACTTTAACTAGTAATGACTTCATGACTTTCTTTGCTAATAAAATTTTAAGTATTAGAGAAAAAATGACTCATAACCATCTCAAAGATGTATCGTTATCTTTGGCTGCTTTCAGTGATGCCGGTATTTGGTTAGACTCTTTCTCTCTGATTGTTCTGTCTGAGTTATTTTCATTAGTTACTTCCTCCAAACCATCAACATGTCTATTAGACCCCATTCCTACCAGGCTGCTCAAGGAAGCCCTAGCATTATTTAATGCTTCGATCTTAAATATGATCAGTCTATCTTTATTACTTGGCTATGTACCACAGGCTTTTAAGGTGGCAGTAATTAATCCATTACTTAAAAGCCATCACTTGACCCAGCTATCGTAGCTAATTATAGGCCAATCTCCAACCTTCCTTTCCTCTCAAAAATTCTTGAAAGGGTAGTTGTAAAACAGCTAACTGATCATCTGCAGAGGAATGGTCTATTTGAAGAGTTTCAGTCAGGTTTTAGAATTCATCATAGTACAGAAACAGCATTAGTGAAGGTTACAAATGATCTTCTTATGGCCTCGGACAGTGGACTCATGTCTGTGCTTGTTCTGTTAGACCTCAGTGCAGCTTTTGATACTGTTGACCATAAAATTTTATTACAGAGATTAGAGCATGCCATAGGTATTAAAGGCACTGCGCTGCGGTGGTTTGAATCATATTTATCTAATAGATTACAATTTGTTCATGTAATTGGGGAATCTTCTTCACAGACTAAGGTTAATTATGGAGTTCCACAAGGTTCTGTGCTAGGACCAATTTTATTCACTTTATACATGCTTCCCTTAGGCAGTATTATTAGACGGCATTGCTTAAATTTTCATTGTTACGCAGATGATACCCAGCTTTATCTATCCATGAAGCCAGAGGACACACACCAATTAGCTAAACTGCAGGATTGCCTTACAGACATAAAGACATGGATGACCTCTAATTTCCTGTTTTTAAACTCAGATAAAACTGAAGTTATTGTACTTGGCCCCACAAATCTTAGAAACATGGTATCTAACCAAATACTTACTCTGGATGGCATTACCCTGACCTCTAGTAATACTGTGAGAAATCTTGGAGTCATTTTTGATCAGGATATGTCATTCAATGCGCATATTAAACAAATATGTAGGACTGCTTTTTTGCATTTACGCAATATCTCTAAAATTAGAAAGGTCTTGTCTCAGAGTGATGCTGAAAAACTAATTCATGCATTTATTTCCTCTAGGCTGGACTATTGTAATTCATTATTACCAGGTTGTCCTAAAAGTTCCCTGAAAAGCCTTCAGTTAATTCAAAATGCTGCAGCTAGAGTACTGACGGGGACTAGAAGGAGAGAACATATCTCACCCATATTGGCCTCTCTTCATTGGCTTCCTGTTAATTCTAGAATAGAATTTAAAATTCTTCTTCTTACTTATAAGGTTTTGAATAATCAGGTCCCATCTTATCTTAGGGACCTCATAGTACCATATCACCCCAATAGAGCGCTTCACTCTCAGACTGCAGGCTTACTTGTAGTTCCTAGGGTTTGTAAGAGTAGAATGGGAGGCAGAGCCTTCAGCTTTCAGGCTCCTCTCCTGTGGAACCAGCTCCCAATTCAGATCAGGGAGACAGACACCCTCTCTACTTTTAAGATTAGGCTTAAAACTTTCCTTTTTGCTAAAGCTTATAGTTAGGGCTGGATCAGGTGACCCTGAACCATCCCTTAGTTATGCTGCTATAGACTTAGACTGCTGGGGGGTTCCCATGATGCACTGAGTGTTTCTTTCTCTTTTTGCTCTGTATGCACCACTCTGCATTTAATCATTAGTGATTGATCTCTGCTCCCCTCCACAGCATGTCTTTTTCCTGGTTCTCTTCCTCAACCCCAACCAGTCCCAGCAGAAGACTGCCCCTCCCTGAGCCTGGTTCTGCTGGAGGTTTCTTCCTGTTCAAAGGGAGTTTTTCCTTCCCACTGTCGCCAAGTGCCTGCTCACAGGGGGTCGTTGTAATTATTGTATGGCCTTGCCTTACAATATAAAGCACCTTGGGGCAACTGTTTGTTGTGATTTGGCGCTATATAAATAAAATTGATTGATTGATTGATGTAGTTGCTAGGGAAAATTAATAAATATTTGGCAAATCAACATTGCCAAAATTAATGGCTTTGGGGCGCCGGAATTTTAGCCCTTGCTACAAAAATGCAGGAACGTTAGATTGCTACAGTCAGTGACGCTGCAGCTGCTGCTGTCAGTCAGTCAGGCAGGAAGAGATGATGGTGACGACGACGTTTGGGTTATATTTATTTTATCTCCGTGTGTTTTGCTGGAGTAAGTTGAAGAACTCTTCTGAGGTTTAAAACGGGACAAAACTAATCAAATCAATGACACCAAAGTTTCGCGGGGATCCTTTTGGAGGCGCATGGAGGTCCGCACATCAGATCTTTCTCGTGGTTTAATGACAATTGCACATCCCGGTTGGAGGAGAGACGTTTGTCTGACTCGTTATAAACCGTGTCAGGTTTCATTCACACTGTCAGCGCGCACACGTCACGGAGGCTGCTGATCTGCGCTCTTTACTGCAAGGAGCGAATTCACCTCTGCCAGCTGCGGACTGACTCCTCTGGATCCACTTCAGCTCAGGTGAGCTGACGAGCTGCTCGGATTTATTCCCGAATGTTGCTCCTGGTGTGGAAATGAGGATGAAAATTTAAGATAAAACAAATGAGTGATGTTGTTTTTTGTTTGTTTGTTTTAGGGGGTCAAAGCTGTGATCTTTATTGGGACAGCAGACCAGTTATAATGGTAATAGGGGAGGCCGGGGCTGTTTGTAACCGTGTTCAAAGCTGCAGCCATGATGGTGTTTTGATTTCACTTTACACGTTATGAGGATCAGTTCACAGAAGTGAAATATTATTTGGAGTATTCCACACTCTAAAACAAATTATTTGCTCAGTTTTAAAACAAAACAAAACAAAACCCTAAAATAGCAATTTGCATGTTTTTTAAAGAAATTCTAACTCAGCCACTGAGTTCACACAAGACACTTATAATAAGACAAACCCAAGTTTAGCAACGCATTTAATTAAGTGGTTTTGTATACTTAATTTGCTTTGTCCTCTTCACTGTTAATCAATTTTAACCAATTTAATTTAAAGGTTTTGGTGTTATTAGTTAATCAAGTTATTTAATTTAAGTTTTTCAAGCTTCTTTAGTTTGCCTCCATTCCACTCAGTAATGTTCATGCAAAATATTACCTTAATTTTCTCTCACTCTCTCTCTCTCACACTCTCACTCTCTCACACACTGTCTCTCTCTCTCGCTCTCTCTCTCTCTCACACACACACGAACACTTTCTCTCTCTCTCTCTCACACACACATACACAAACTTTCTCTCTCTCTCTCTCCCTCACACACACACACAAACATTCTCAGTCTCACTCTCTCTCTCACACACACTCTCTCTCTCTCACACACAAACACTTTCTCTCTCTCTCTCTCACACACACAAACACTTTCTCTCTCTCTCTCTCTCTCTCACACACGAAAACTTTCTCTCTCTCTCTCTCTCACTCACTCTCTCTCTCACACTCTCACTCTCTCACACACTGTCTCTCTCTCTCTCTCTCTCTCTCTCTCTCTCTCTCTCTCTCTCTCTCACACACACGAACACTTTCTCTCTCTCTCTCTCACACACACACACACAAACATTCTCAGTCTCACTCTCTCTCTCTCACACACTCTCTCTCACACACACATACACAAACTTTCTCAGTCTCACTCTCTCTCTCTCTCACACTCTCTCTCCCTCACACACACACACAAACATTCTCAGTCTCACTCTCTCTCTCTCTCACTCTCTCTCTCTCTCTTTCTCTCTCTCTCTCACTCCCTCTTGGAAAGTGGTGTGAACATTGTAGTATGTACATAATGTTCTTTTGTCAATTGAATACTTTTTCCATATTTTGAAAGAGTGTAAATTTGCTGATATTTTCTGTTTTGTTAAGGTCTGTGTCATTGTGAACCCCAGGATCTGTTTGTCTGAAGATAATGGCAGTGCAGTACAGTTTGGTGTACTGTGTGTGTAATTGGTATCAAATGGTGAAATGTTCTTTGCTCAAGAACTTGAGTGTTGTATTTGATACTGTTCCTTTCCAAAGTAGAAATGGGGCCTAATATAGCTGTAAATGGTTAACTTTATCTGTAAAACTGCTGATTTTGAGAAGGACATGAAATGATCATTGTGGAATTGTAGTAATTTTCCGACTGTTCACTTAATGCCTGTACTGGACAAGGCAAGGGAATCTATTGGCACAGCAGCCCCACCAAGACTGTTTTTCATCAGCCGCCACTGAGCATGGCCCAAGCAAAGGGTCATCCCTTTTGAGTATGGGCTGCTTGAGGTTTCTTTAATATGCTTGAGGAGGGAGTTTTTCCTTACCAATGTCACCTGTGTGCTTCCTCTAGGGGTTGGTAAAGTTAGACCTCACTTGTGTGAAGCGCCTTGAGACAACTCTGTTGTGATTTGGTGATATATAAATGAAATAAATTGAAATTAAATTGAAAATTGAATTGTGTGCACTCTGCAACAAGGGCAGGAGAAGGAGCACAGAGACCTGGTGAGGGACTTCATTGACGGGAGCGAGTGGAACAGGCTTCTCCTGAATATGTCCAAGACCAAGGAGATTGTCAAGGAGATTGTCATGGACATCCCCATGTCCAGGTTTCCCATGCAACCCATCAGCATCTGGGACAACAGCATCGAGATGGTGCAGACCTATAAATAATTAGGTGTGTACCTGGACAACAAGCTGGAGTGGTTGGTTACTGTGGATGCGCTGTACTGGAAGGGACAGAGTTGGCTTTTCTTCCTAAGGAAGCACAAGTCCTTTGATGTCTGTGGGGAGATGCTGTACGAGGTCTGTTAGAAAACTATCTGACCTTTTTATTTTTTGCAAAAACTATATGGATTTGAATCATGTGTGATTGCATCAGCCAAGCTTGAACCTTCGTGCGCATGCGTGAGTTTTTTTCACGCCTGTCAGTTGTGTCTTTCGCCTGAGTGGTCCAGCCTCCTCGGCGAATTTTCATTGTCAGGAAATTGGCTGAACGACTGCCGCTTTACTGCGTCAAAATTTTTTCAGAAACTGTGAGAGACAGCCAGGTGGAAACCATTTGGAAAATTCAGATGGCTTTCGGTGAAGATCTTATGGGGATCACACAGATTAAGGAGCATTACAACCGGATTACAGACGGCGGAGGAATTCGCCACGGAGCCGCTAATGGCGCGGGACAAAAGCACCTCCGTGTTGGTCTCACAGGACATGCCCTGACATGCCCAGCTCTTGCACCATTCGGAAGATTCAGATGGCTTTCAGTGGCTTTTCAGTCGTGTGACTATCCGAGAAATTGTGGACGAGCTGGACATGCCACAACATGTCCTGTGAGGCTTCATCACGGCGTTGCTTTTTGTTCACGAATTCCTCCGCACGTCTTTCCATGACAAAAACTCCTGTAACAGTGGAATGTGCTGAAAAAGTGGTATGTCCACCTCTTCTGCCATTTCTGTAGTAGTCAGACGACGTCCCGGATCAACACAGTGTTCAGTTTGGAAATGATCTGGTCATTTCAGTCTGTCGATGGCCGCTCGGAGCGCGGCGCACGCTCAGCCACTGTGGGCCGTCTTTAATCCGGTTGTAATGTTCCTTAATCTGTGTGATCCCCATAAGATCTTCACCGAAAGCCGTCTGAATTTTCCAAATGGTTTCCACCTGGCTGTCTCTCACAGTTACTGAAGAAATTTCGATGCAGTAAAGCAGCAGTCGCTCAGGCAATTTCCTGACAATGAAAATCCGCCGAGGAGGCTGGACCACGCCTCCCACAAGGTGTGCTCACAGGTGAATGACGCAACCGAAAGGCGTGAAAAAACTCACACATGCGCACGAAGGTTCAAGCTTGGCTGATGCAAGTGCACATGATTCAAATCCATATAGTTTTTGCAAAAAATAAAAAGGTTGGATTCTTTTCTAACAGACCTCGTATATATCAGTTTTGGGCAGGTTGTCTCAGTGATCCAGGCAAAATGTTACATATGACTAGGGATGGGTATCGAGAACTGGTTCCTTTCGGGTATCGTTAAGAAATGATTCGAATCAACCGACATCAATAAGCTTTATGCTTAGCATTACGCATTTGCAGCTGTCATCACGTTCGGGTGCATTTGTTTTCAAATTGTAATATTTCTTAAATTATTTTTGCTTATATATTAATAATCTAATGCTTATTATATACAATTTTAGAGAAAGAGACAAAAAGAACCTGAATAGAAACACAACAGAAAATAAAAAAACAACTAACAATGAACATACATAAATAAATAAATACATATAGAAATAAATACGTGTTTCCTGTGAACACCGAGTGACTCTTACACCTCCATTTCATCCCTGTCTTATTTAAGTTTAATGACAGTTTGTTTCGGTCAAACCATATTTTCAGTGTGTTAATTTCTTCAGTGATTTCCTCCAGAACTATTTGCCAAACTAGAAAACTGCTGCATCCTAGTAAGAACAGAATACTACTGGAATGAATTTGAATAAGGAAAGTTGTTTTGTTTTTTCTCACCTAAATGGATGCTGCTCTCACTCCAGTTTATCATCTGGAATAGTCCCAGATTGCATTTCAGAGCTTCTAGAATTCAAACATTTTCATGCGGGTGGTGTTGGGGGGTAATTTTGGGTTTCAGCTTTTTTGTTTTTCACCACTTTCATCCCTGAATATATCAATCGTGAGTCACGTTTGTGCGGATTAAAGTTACTAACTGGGAGTCCTGTCTTGTTGCGAGAAAGAAACGAGAATCGTCCTCCGTTCTGTTCACACAGCTCCAAGCGCTGCACGGCTTTCTGATGAGTCAAGTTAGAATGATAGAGTCCAGTCTGAATTAATAACTTCAAAGCGAAACACCGTTTTGTTTATTTTTATTTATGTCCAGAGATCAAGGGTACAGTGACCAATTTCATATTTATTTACTTTAAGACTCAATGAAATACATAGAAAACCTGTAAAGCCTACTTTTACTACAAAATTCACGAGGTATCGATAAGGGAATCGATAAGGAATCGGATTGATAAGAAGAATCGATAATGGCATCGATATCGATAAAATCTTATCAATACCCATCCCTACATATGACATTATAAGCACATACACTATATTGAGGTAACACCGATACTGTTACAAGTGTTGGCATGACATTTGACACAATTGTGATTTGCCCACTCAATGCCAGAAAGGTTAAAATGTGTGAAGCATACAGTAGTTACAATTATGCCACATAGTGTTTGGGAAAGTGACTGTTGTCTGGCTAAGAATCTGCAAACAAGCTGTTATATTCATGGAAATGGTAATTTTTAACATTTTTCACAATTCTTACAATACTGGTTAAATACCAGTGAGTGCATTTTCACAGAATTTCATTATAACATTTGTAGTAATGATTAAGTTTCAAGTCCAGGGATGCTTGTTATAATAATATTTAGCAAAATAATATTTACATTTCTATGCTCACTGAACTGCTAATGTTAAAAAAACAAACAAACACAAAAGTGATTAATTTTCCAGTGCAATTTTGTCTGCTATAGTATTTTTTTTATTGCTGTAGTGCTAAGGTTTCCCATGCCTGTTCATCAGCATTTGCAGTAATTATTACAATAGTGGTTCAGTTTTCCATGCATTTGCACGTGCTATTGTATAGCAAATGATGTATTGTGATAGTTATTACAGAGTGACATTGCCAGATAAAATTAACTTGGTCTGTCTCTCTCTCTCTCTCTCTCTCTCTCTCTCTCTCGTGCTGCAAAAAAGAAGAGATTTAGTTTTGGCTTCACAGTATGTTGCTGTTGGGTATACATTCCACACCACTGACTAAATTAAATTGTCACTCCAACACAAGTCATCCAAATTATTGTTTTCCTTTTATGAAACAAGCTATTTTCCTACACTCAATGGTGATAGGTGCCTGTGTATGTCATCATCTTAGAGATTGTCTCTGGATGAAGAAGAAGAGACAAGCAAGCCTCGGGCACATGTTTCTGAACAGTGAAAATAATTGAATTGTGTAAAGGAGAGTGTAATTGTTTCTGGCTAGATTAAAAAAAAAGGAATAACAATGCAGAGCATGGCTATATGCTTCACAGACAAACTGCCTGTAGTCCATAGAATGGGGATGTTATGAATAGCAGTTACAAATTCATTTTTTGATTATTATATTACATGTACATTTAGAGTTTTGAAATTCTGGGACTTGCTTGATTGCACCACAATTCAAATCATGTATAAAGTCAAAAAACAAACTTTCCCCTCAACATGTCCAGGATCTGTTTAAAATGAGGGAGGCCGGTTACAATTTGAGAAGAACATTAGTATTTCAGAAGGCAAAGTTTCAAACTACTGTGAAAAGTCATTGCATTTCTGTGAAAGGTGTTAACATTTGGAATAACTGTCCTGATAACATCAAATTATCTGGTACCTTAGTCAGCTTTAAAAGGCTCTATAAGAACAATGTAATTACTTCTTATAAGTGGATAAACAAGGTTTACAGAGTTTTGTTACTGTTTGTCTGGCTGTTTGGAATTTTTGTTTTGTTTTGTTTATTGATTAATTTATACTGTCTGTGGTGGCATTTGCTGTTGTATACACACACACACACACACACACATGTGTGTGTGTGTGTGTGTGTATTTGTGTATACATTTTACTTAAGGGGTGGGTGTTTATAAGCTTTTGCTTCTGCGCACACCGTTTCTGTCACACATACATTGGGGAAAATAAGTATTTGATCCCCTGTCAGTTTTGCAGGTTTTCCCACCTACAAAGAATGGGCAGGTCTGTAATTTTTATTGTAGGTACACTCAACTGTGAGAGACAGAATCTAAAAAAAAAAAAAAAAAAAAAAAAAAAAAATCCAGTAAATCACATTGTATAGCCATGACCCATCTTCAATGCTGTTACTGAGGGAAGGAGGTTGTTTGCCAAAATCTCACAATACATGACCCCATCCATCTTCACTTCAATACGGTGGAGTCGTCCTGTCCCCCTTGCAGAAGAGCACCCGCAGAGTATGATGTTTCCACCCCCATACTTCACGATTGCGATGGTTTTCTTGGGGTTGTTCTCATCCTCTAGACATGGTAAATGGAGTTGATACCAAAAAGCTCTATTTTGGTCTCATCTGACCACATGACCTTCTCCCATGCCTCCTCTGGATCATCCAGATGGTCACTGGTGAACTTCAAATGGGCCTGGACATGTGCTGGCTTGAGCAGGGGGACCTTGCCTCCCTGCAGGATTTTAAACCATGACAGCATCATGTGTTGCTAATGTATTCTTTGTGACTGTGGTCCCAGCTCTCTTCAGGTCATTGACCAGGTCCACCTGTGTAGTTCTGAGCTTTCTCAGAATCATCCTTACCCCACAAAGTGAGATCTTGCATGAAATCCCAGACCGAGGGAGATTGACAGTCATCTCGTGTTTCTTCCACTTTCTAATAAATAATCATAACAGTTTTTGTCTTCTACCAAGCTGCTTGCCTGTTGTCCTGTAGTCCATCCCAGTGCAGGTCTACAGTTTTGTCCCCAGTGTCCTTAGACAGCTCTTTGGTCTTGTCTATGGTGGACAGGTTGGAGTGTGATTGATTGAGTGTCTGAACAGGTGTCTTTTATACAGGTAACAAGTTCAAACAGGTAATATACGTACATAGTGGAGAGAATAAGAGGGCATCTGAAAGAAAAATGAACAGGTCTGTGAGAGCCAGAATTCTTGCTGGTTGGTAGGGGGTCAAATACTTATTTGTGCAATAAAATGCAAATTAATTATTAAAAAAATCATACAATGTGATTTTCTGGATTTTTTTTAGATTCTGTCTCTCACCGTTGAAGTGTACCTACAATAAAAATTACAGACCTCTCCATTCTTTGTAGGTGGTGTCAGGAAAGATGACTTTAAGCTTGCTTTCAGCTTGTTTTCATCCTGGAATATAATACGTGCCATGGGATTAATATACGTGCTGTTGGATTAAACTGGACAGTGTTTGGTACTTTCCCGGAGTAAGTGAGGTCATACCGGACTTTTCCATTACAAATGGGGAGGCCCACGGAATGAACTCAGTGGTGAAGATGATGGAATATGTCTAAGAATGATTCTAACATAACAAGTATGATCAAATGAGTATTAATGTGATAAAATTAAGAGTTGATTAGAAAAAGTATGTTACAAATAAGTGAAATGAATGATTATATGAGTTGTTTTTCATAAAGAGTGCAGAGTCAGAGGAAAAGAGGAAGTGATGTTGCAAGCGAGGCAAGAAAAGCTGATGATAAACAACTGATCAAATGATTAAGATGTTGGTAAAATATGAAATGAAAAATAAGGAATGAAAATGTTTGTATATGATCATATGAATTGTTTTTATGTGAAAGAGAGTTGTAAGGAAATGAGTGAATATGATTGATGTGATTCTAAAGAAATGATTTAAAAGAATGAATTCTCAGAAATGCTGAAGTGTTAACAGAAAAGAGGAACTTGAGAAATAAATTACTGGCAAGGGGCCGCAGATGACTTCCAGTAAGCGAAGGAGAAGGGAGGAGGTTTTGAGTCACCAGCGTCCCCATGGTAACCAAGATCATCTGAAGACAACAAGAGTCCAGCACATACAACCCCTGGCAAAAATTATGGAATCACCGGCCTCGGAGGATGTTCATTCAGTTGTTTAATTTTGTAGAAAAAAAGCAGATCACAGACATGACACAAAACTAAAGTCATTTCAAATGGCAACTTTCTGGCTTTAAGAAACACTATAAGAAATCAAGAAAAAAGATTGTGGCAGTCAGTAACTGTTACTTTTTTAGACCAAGCAGAGGAAAAAAAATATGGAGTCACTCAATTCTGAGGAAAAAATTATGGAATCACCCTGTAAATTTTCATCCCCAAAACTAACACCTGCATCAAATCACATCTGCTCGTTGATATTGACCCTATGCCATGACATTGACCCTATGTGTCTTTTTGCAAGGAATGTTTTCACAGTTTTTGCTCTATGGCAAGATGCATTATCATCTTGAAAAATGATTTCATCATCCCCAAACATCCTTTCAATTGTCCAAAATATCAACGTAAACTTGTGCATTGATGATGTAATGACAGCCATCTCCCCAGTGCCTTTACCTGACATGCAGCCCCATATCATCAATGCCTGTGGAAATTTGCATGTTCTCTTCAGGCAGTCATCTTTATAAATCCCATTGGAATGGCACCAAACAAAAGTTCCAGCATCATCACCTTGCCCAATGCAGATTCGAGATTCATCACTGAATATGACTTTCATCCAGTCATCCACAGTCCACGATTGCTTTTCCTTAGCCCATTATAACCTTGTTTTTTTTCTGTTTAGGTGTTAATGATGGCTTTCGTTTAGCTTTTCTGTATGTAAATCCCATTTCCTTTAGGCGGTTTCTTACAGTTCGGTGACAGACGTTGACTCCAGTTTCCTCCCATTCGTTCCTTGGTCTACCAGTATGTTTGCCTTTAACAACCTTCCCATGTTGTTTGTATTTGGTCCAGAGTTTAGACACAGCTGACTGAACAACCAACATCTTTTGCAACATTGCGTGATGATTTACCCTCTTTTAAGAGATTGATAATCCTCTCCTTTGTTTCAATTGACATCTCTCGTGTTGGAGCCATGATTCATGTCAGTCCACTTGGTGCAACAGCTCTCCAAGGTGTGATCACTCCTTTTTAGATGCAGACTAACGAGCAGATCTGATTTGATGCAGGTGTTAGTTTTGGGGATGAAAATTTACAGGGTGATTCCATAATTTATTCCTCAGAATTGAGTGATTCCATATTTTTTTCCTCTGCTTGGTCTAAAAAAGTAACCGTTACTGACTGCCACAATCTTTTTTCTTGATTTCTTATAGTGTTTCTTAAAGCCAGAAAGTTGCCATTTGAAATGACATTAGTTTTGTGTCATGTCTGTGATCTGCTTTTTTTCTACAAAATTAAACAACTGAATGAACATCATCTGAGGCCGGTGATTCCATAATTTTTGCCAGGGGTTGTATATAAACTGTGAAACACCAGGAAACGGGGTTATTCTTCCAGGGAGAGGTGCTGTTGCCACTTCTCCCCTGCTACGAGGAAATCACAAGACTTGACCATCTTGTGAGCAGCAATTGAAATCATGGAGTGAGAGGATTGGAGCCATAAGAGATCATTTGAGAGAGTTTTCAACTCCCACTCAGGCCGTCCAGTCACGGAGTAGCAGAGCATTGGAGAATAATCACTGGCCTTAAGTCTGAGTGAGGAATGTTCAACGTTTTCTCTCTCAAGGAACATCACAGCATACCAGAATTGATTAGATCAACTTTTGGTTGATTGAAGAAGGAATAAACTCTTATGTGGATTAATTTCCTGAAGGATTACAACATCACACAAGGATCGTGGTCAGCTAACGACTAATAGCTGATGAAGAGGAAATCAAGTTCATCGAGCTGGGGACTTTAACCTCAAAAACCTCCTTCCCTCACTCCTAGAAAAATTGTTAAGAAGTCAATCCAGTCCAGTCAAAGTAAGATCAGACAGTATTATTGAATCAAAAACAAAAATCTCTGCCAATCATTATTCTAATTATACTTGAATTACTGTTGTGAAATTATCATCATATAACCTATTTTGATTATGTTGTCGGCACTTGCAAAACCTGCAATAAATTTCCAAGCATGCAGTTAAAGTGTTAAGGCTCGGACATTGGATTTATTGATGCTTCTTAAGGTGTACAAGTTAAAGTTTATTGGGTGTACAACATCAAAAAGTGCTCTAAAAGGTTAGTCTGGTTTTTAATGAAAATAACACATCCTGGGGACTCGCTGTACGAGTCACTAAATTCAAAATCTAGCAACATTCCAAGAGCCCTGATCCATAAGAGGAGAGCTGCCGTTAACGGGCGTGGCCGGTTCGTATCCTGGTTCCAGAGAAGGCTATTCAACCGGGCTGCGAGATCAGCGTCAGCAGGGTGGACGTCCGGATGGAGGCAGTGAGCGGCTAGACGAATCTCCTCGCCACCAGCTTGAACAGCCTTTGTGCAGCCCTGCCGGATAATACCCGTGGAGACACGAAGGTCGGACCCCAGAGACGGAGAGCTGGTTTTGTACACAAACACATTCATCGGAGGGTGAGCGTGTGCCGTGTGTCCAAAAAAGTGGGATCTGACACGTGGCGCCCGAACAGGGACCTGACAAAGTGTAGTCGGGTCCGAGGAAGAATCCTGGCCAAAGGAGAGTCTTTGCCATTGGGTAGGTGGAAAGCCCCTGAGTGGATCACCAAAGGAGACAGTGTTGTGGAGAGTGTCGGCTGATGGCCTGTATAGGTCCAGTAACGGCTTGAAACATATCTGTTTTCCAGAGGTGTGAAAATTTGGAGGCAACCACCAGAAGGACGACATAAAGACAACAGGAGTAAGTATCCCAGGGAGCTGGGATCAAGGACGAGAAGCAGACGTGTCACTGCTAGATCATCTGGACTGGGACGAGAAGCAGACGGGGATAGCCTGCTGGATCGTCACGAAACGACGAGGAAGGGAAGCAGGTGAGGGAGCCTGCTGGATCGGATCGTCAAGAGAGCAGGTATGATAGTATACCGTGCAAAATGGTGATCTACAAGAGAGAATAGGATCATCAACCCGTGAGGTTCCTGAGGGGAGAACCGGGAAAAGGAGCAGCTGATTTGGAGTTAACCTCTGGAATTAGCGCTGAATAGCCAAGTCGTCTGTCACTCATCCCTGACTCAAGGCGCCAAAAGAGGCTTTGAGAGGCAGACGACTCGAGACGACAGGGACCATAGCTGAAGTCAAGTAGACGACAGTGGTGGAATCGACAATCTCAGCAACCGAGAGAATAAAGAGAGGACAATCATTACGAAACAGTAAGGTTAGTATTAAGAACAAGTAGTGAAAATATGGCTGAAGAAGAGTCAGGACCCGTAGCAAACCCTGAATCCGAACATGAAGAGGGAAAAGAAGTGGATTTTCGGCCACACAGAGTGGTATTGTATGGACGAGGATATGATACTTGGGCAGAAACAGTTCAAAAATATGTCATAGATCAAAGTGTGGAAACTGATGAAGAATGTTTCAAAGAAGCTATGGCAGGAACTATACACACATTAGGGTTATATTATCCAGGTAAGCATAAGGAGGGGCAGATCCTGGCCGTTTTGGAGAGCCCACCAGTCCCAAAGGACAAGACGGGGACCAGAGAGTGGCTTGAGTGGTGGTGTAAACTTCTTGGAGAAGAGTGGAAAAGAGGACAAATCACCACCTTAATAAGTCCTGAGAAAAGTTATGACTCCGTAGTAAAAATGACAGCTGGGTTGTTGGGAGTAGAGACAGTCCTGGTTGATGTTAAAGCAAAATCAGCGTCCGTGTATGCTGAGTTTAAGTCTATGGCAGAACGGCTAAAGGGGTTAGGAAGAATGCTTAAGGAACAATATCCTATAATGGAAGATATGAGTGGAAGTCAGATCCTCGACAATGAAGACGAGGGCAAGATAGATTTCCAAGCCGAACCCGAACAAAGTGATGAGGAAAACAAGCTAGAGGGAAGTGGAGATGAATTGATATCCCCGGGAGGTCCTAGTTCTGGGGGAAATTGTCAAGAATATAAAAGCCCAGACCAGCTCCACACAAGCTTTGACCCAGTGTGGCAAAATTTGCCCTTGGGAAGTGTGAGAGGAACAACCTCAACAGTTAAAAAACAGACAGAATGCCTGGTTGAGCAGGAGAAAAGACGAAGAAGCCTTCAGGGAGTATCTGGACAGATATTCCATCAATCGCCGGAATGTGGGCCCAGAAGCTTGGGAAAGCTTAAAGCTGAAGAATGTGTTGCCGGACCGAGTTACCATATTAAAGAGGAAGGGCGTTCGCAGGAAATCTTTAGAAAATCTAAAGCAAAAACCCACCATGTATACATTGAATCCGACTACATGGAGGACTTAAACCCTATGCCCGAAGGAACCAAAAAAATGGTGACCCAAGATGAAAGACGGACATATCATTATTTTTGGCAGTCCTTGGGATATACATGGAGATAGTCTCATTGTCTTCACAAATCACAGACTGAAAATTGCCAACCGAAAATTCCGAGCAAAGCTCAAGGAGCGGGCAGGCAAAGAATACCAAGAAGAGCTTAAGAATATAAAAGGGAGAAGTCTGGACGGAAAATCGATGGTGATAACAAGTGCACCACGAATGGATTATCATGCACTTATACATGTGCCCTTTGAAAGCTACCCAGGGAGAGAAAATTCAATCGAATACACGGAGAAAATGTTGAAAACTCTGGGAACAGCTATTGATTTGGCCAAAGAACGCCAGCATCGGCGGGTAGTGATATGTGTGGACGGATTACGATCTGGACATATGACATGGGAAGAGGCAGAAAAGGTTGCCATGGCAGCCGTGAACCTACACATGCGTACCCCAGGAGTATGGGGATCAATGAGAGAAATTGTGGTGGTCACTAGCAATGAGCAGGAGCAAGATCGAGTGAGAAGGGCACTCGAAGCGGTGAACCTAGGACCAAATAGAACCGATCCAAAGAAGGGTGCAGTTGGAGCAAGTGGAGTGGCAACTAGTCCCCCGCTAGTGATGCAGCCCATCCCCATGGCGACAAGTGAGAAAAGATCAGTACATGCTGTGGGAGTACAGCAATTAAGGATTAAAACCCCATGACCAACATTAAAACGAGTTACAAGTGGGCTCCAGACTATCATACACCCCACAAGCCCCCAATCTCAGATGAGAGAGCCTTTCCAGGCTCCTCCACCGGATAATGGAGAAGAGGATCCTATATTCATTCCTTTACCAGTCGGAAATACCGAAGCAAGCGGGTCACCCCGAAAGTCAGAACAAAACGGGGACCCACAACCACAAGACCCACATCCTCCCCATGAATCTGATATGGATGAGGACCAGGAAAGAGAGTCTGAAGAGGAGATCAATCCACAAGACTCGGAAGAGGATGAACCGCTATCTGTGGTAGGGGAAAGAGAAGTCTCACGTCCAGAACTACGAACTGGACGCTATAGAGGACGAAAGAAAGAAGTTGGGGTGTATAATGTGCGTGTAGCCTCAGAGAGAATTGCAAGAGATGTCAGGGTCAATCCAGTGGAGACCCGAGATAAGCGACAAACCTATGCTCCAGAAGTTGGACAAACTGGGTATGACATCCCAGAAGAGTGGATTGAGCGACAAGATGAAAAGAAAACTCTCGAGGTAACAGCTACTGTTGGAGAGTGGGCTAATATACTAATGTGGCCCTTCTATCCTACACTGACTGCCTGTAAAGAGTTAACAAATAACTTCAGTCGCCTATTTAGGCGTTGCCCATGATGTGATGTTGAGAAAACTAAAAACAGCAGCTTTACGCTGGTCACGGCAAGTGTTGAGAGAAACCAATGAAGAAAATCTGGATGATGAGGGAGAAACAATTCCACCATCGTCAGGATTACCAGCAAGCCTCCCAAATCAGAACTTTCCTGCTGGATCTAGAGAGCAAAGTCTGCCAGCAATTCAAGCTGAAATTCAAGCAGACGGCAGGGAATTCCGTGAATTCAAGAAATTAAAGATGCTGGTGAGAGAGAAAGAACCAAATGAAGACCTAAAGGACTATTTGAAAGAAGTGTGGCCCCTTATTGACAGAGCTTCTAACAGTGAAGAGGGTAAATCTATGTGGCTAGCCCAAGTTACCAGTCAACCCATCAGTCGGGGTGAACCAGCACGAAACCATTATGCCAGGTTAGTGTTGGAAGATCCCAACGATGAAGATTCCCATATTGCTCGAGCTAAAGCTGGACTAGACAAAGGTCAAACATTGGTTCAAGTTTGGCATGGGCTGAAACAGACGATTTTGCCACAACGCTATGTTAGGGCACTGAGAGAGGTCACTAAAGGAAGAAGAGGGGAGATAACCTTTGTGAAAATGCCCATAGACAGCACTACAGTCCCACAAATGGATGCGGTGGTAAAGAGCTGGGATTTGGAGCAGCACTTCTATGAGGAAAGGAGGAAGAAGGAGAGCACACCGAAATCAGGACAAAAACCGGTGGGAGTGGAGAAAAGAAATTCAGTGCCTAAACCTCCACCTCCTCAGTCACATCAGACACCACAGAGGAATAATCAAAGGCCTCCAGCTGGAGAATGGAGCTCTCGGCCGAGAGGTCCACCACCTCCACCACCACAATCGCGACCTACACCTGCACCTCGTAGTGGTGGCTATCTCCCTAAAGAGGAGTACGACAAATTAACTCCAGAACAAAGGAAAGCCCTCCAGGAAGTCTGCCAAGCTTTAGCGGCGGCTGGAGGGTAAAAGATGTAATGGCTTCAGAGGCGCGGGTCACGCTAGACCATGCCTACTGGGAAGGGGACAATATCTACACTGATGTGGATGGAGAACCGTACCTGGTGGACACGGGAGCAGAGGTGTCCATGACCCGCAGAAACCTCAAGACCAAAGGATACCTATTGATCCAGTATGCAAATGCGGCAACGGAGAAAAGACCATTTGGAATATGGAAAGGGGTAGTAAAAGGCCCCTTTAATTTGATAACAGTCAAGGATTTGAGAGAATTGCATCGGCCCAAAAGACTTCGAACCCTAATAAGACGACGAGTGAAAAAATTACAAGCAAGAGTTGTACGAATGGATATGACTCCAATTGGAAAGAGTCCGGTAAGCTGGTACAAAGAAGTGGATGTAACAGCTGTCACAGAAGAAAAGATTGAAGAAAGTGATTTCTCTGAAGCAGGGAAAGAAAAATTGAGGGAAATTATCTCCAAAGCTAAAGTAGCACGATTTAAAAATGATTGTGGAGATTTGGGGGCTAAACACGTTCATGTCATCGGAGGAGGAGTACATCCACCGGTGCGACAATATCCCTTGAACCCTGGAGCGGTTGAGGAAATGGATAAAATAGTAAAAGAATTGGAAGCTTTGGGGATCATTCGAGTAGAATTGAATCCGATCACTAACAGCCCCATCCAAGCAGTTAAGAAGCCAGAGTCGGCAGGAGGAGGCTGGAGACCAGTAATCAACTTCAAGGCTCTCAATCGACGAACAATAGCCAATAGAGCGAGTTTGATAAATCCCCAAGGAGCACTGAAAACGCTCCAAATTAAGAAATATAAATCATGCATTGATCTGGCAAATGGATTCTTTTTCCTGCGATTAGCAAAACAGTCACAAGGGAAAACAGCATTCACACATAAGGGGAAAAGTTATGTGTGGCAACGACTCCCGCAGGGATACAGAAATTCACCAAATGTGTTCCAAGCAGCAGTAATGGAAATATTAAAAGATCTGGGAGTAACAGTCTACATCGATGATGTGTTTATCGCAGATGATGATGAAAATGAACACCTAATGCGGCTGCAAAAGGTGATACAGAAGCTCACAGAAGCTGGATTAAAACTCAACCTGAAGAAATGTCAGTTTGGACAATTCAAGGTTAACTATTTGGGATTCCAGGTATCATCAGACTTGGGACTCTCAGAAGTATACCGAGAAAAATTGAGTCAGATTAAACCACCTCAATCTGAGAATGACCTACAGAAAATACTGGGATTGTGTACCTATGTGAGAGATCACGTTCCACACTATCAGAGATACACAAAGCCCCTTTATGCTCGTCTCAAGAAGAAACCTAATGGACAAGAGCAAAAGCAATGGATTTGGACAGCTACAGATCAGGATTGCTTGGAAAAGTTAAAGAAAGCCATTCAAGACGCAGTTAGGCTGGAGCCGCGTAGTCTGACTACTCGTCTGCTAGCCGAAATAAGCTGTGAAGAAGAGGATTCGGTGGTAAAAGTGAGCAACGAAGGAGGGGGTATGGTAACATTATGGAGCTATACTCTGTCTTCGATTGAGAGAAAATATCCACCGGAAGAAAAAGAACTGGCAGTCCTGGCTAGATATTGGAGTGCATTAAAAGAACTTGCACAAGGTCAGGGAATAAAAGTTATCACTCAAAGCCAAGTCCACCGGTTCCTAAGAAAAGGAACTATTGAGAGTACTAAAGCCACAAATGCCAGATGGGGAAGGTGGGAGGACATCCTGCTAGACCCTGAGCTGGAAATTGGGCCAAAACAGTCGGCAACAAAAAAGTTACTGAAGGAGAGGCAACTCCCTATGGAGCCATATGACTGGACTATGTACACTGATGGGTCGAAGAAGGCTACAGACAATATAGCTTATTGGGGCTATATTCTGAAGTATCAAGATAAGGAGAAATATCGTCGAAAAGGTCAAACGCCAGGGAGTGCCCAAGCTGGAGAAGTTACAGCAATACTGGAAGGACTCTTGGAGTTAAACAAGAGGAGAGTAAAAAGGGCTAAAGTGGTTACAGACAGTCATTACTGCGCACAAGCCCTGAAAGAGGACTTATCCATTTGGGAAGAAAATGGATTCGAGGGAGCTAAGGGGAAGCCTGTAGCTCATATGGATTTGTGGAGGAAAATAGCTGAGTTGAGGCTAACAATGGACTTAGATGTGGTACATCAGAAGGCCCATGTAAAAGAAGGAGCACACTGGAGTGGGAACGAAGAAGTGGACCGCTATGTGCAGCTGAGAAAAGTCTTCGTTGTCGGGATCGAGAAGTGGGAACAGACACCCAAGGGAAGGGTAGTTCCAAAAGAGTCCGTGAAAGAAGTGGTGCTGGCCGTACATGAAGCGCTTGGCCATGCAGGCACCATTCCCACATGGAAGGAGCTGGAGAAGCTGCAACTTTGGATTCCGAGAAACCAAGTCTGCCGAGTCCTCAAAAACTGTGAAGTATGTGGTCAATACAATGCAGGACGACGAGGACAAAGGGTGGATGGTTTCACCATAAAGAGTACTGTTCCATGGGGATCAGTATGCATGGATGTTGCCGGGCCCGTGGGGGTGACCGGTAAGAAAGGAGAAAAGTATCTGTTGGTGCTTGTGGACTCCATGTCGGGCTATGTGACTGTTAAGCCTGTGAGAAAAGCCAACGGCAGCAGTGTGATCAGCATGTTGGATCAAGTGTGTTCAAATCTGGGGATACCTAAGGAGCTGAGAACGGATAATGGGACACATTTCCGTAATGCTCAGGTCGACCAGTGGTGCCAGAAAAATGGAGTAATGAGAATTTACTCGCCCCCATACACTCCTCAAGCAAATGGAGTTGTGGAAAGGGCTATTGGACTGGTGAAAAACTGGATTGGGAAAAATGCTAACACCAAGGAATGGAGTACTAAGGCCCTGGAAATTGGACAGGCCCTGAATGACCGCCATCGTGCCGGCAGGCCCACCCCTTCGCAAAAACTGAATCAACGCCCATTTTCGACACCGGAAGTGGGGCGGAGTCAGACTAAAAGGGACAGAGAACCAGAACCAAAGATCCCATTTAAGGTTGGGCAGAAGGTGTGGGTGAGAGCTCGAGATCACCCAACCAACACTGCTGTTACACCTAAGTATGAGACCACAGATACAGTAGTGAAGATACTGGATAGTAACACAGTAGAGTTGAAGAAGAAGGGAATCCAAGGAGAGGAGCAGCTGAAGCCAACTCCTAACTAGACAAAACCAGGAGCTAAACATGGCCAAAAACACCCAAGATCTTCCACCCTTTGTCAGAATGGCCACTGTCAATGGGCTGGTTGCCTTAAGAAGAACAAGAGATGGCCTCTGGGCAGGCAGAGCCCTGAGGATACTATATCATGCAAAGAAAGGATTTTTATCTAATGAAAAGGAGTTATTACAATGGAAAAAAGTTGAGAATCACTGTGTGGTTTGCCGCGAAGACGTACCGCTGACGGTCCAATGGTCGGGACCTGGGGTTAGAAAACCCCCAATTCCAAATGGGGCAAAAAATAAATTCAAGCAATTACTTCACAAGCCGGTGAAGGTTTTGGATGCACTTGTATGTGGGTTATGCCGACTAACCCACTTGCCAAGAATGGTCTTTTACACCCAGTGGGACACACGTGGAGACAATGTGGATATGCAGGTGTGTTCATGCTATTGGAATGGATGTGAGATTGAGTATTGCCTGGTGTGTAAAGCAAGAACTCATATGGGAAGACTACTGCATGTGGCAAAAGCAGATGGATGGCAAGTGAGAAGGTTCTTGGACCCCCTGAGGACATTTCACACCGATGAAGCCTGCTGGGCTAATCCTGCAGCAACAACTGCGCTTGATCAAGCTGAGGGGAATCAAGGCAGCGGTGACGTGAGTCCAACGGCCCCAAGTGTCTATTTGATGTTGGACACAACTAGAGCAGGAGGAAGTGACCAAGCTGCAGGAGGTGGTGAGCGAAAGCCGTCTTTGTTGCATGAAGCTATACATCAAAATTGGTCCCATGGTCCAGAGTATGGGCAAACTTATGACCCTCCAATAGATGCAGTGCAAATTCCACTGGTGTTCAGAGTGTATAGAGATCCGGAGCGACCCGGATATACAGACATGATGGGTGGACTGACCGATGATCAACAGCAAAAAGCCCAAGAAGAAGGATGGATCAGCCCTTGGGAATTGACAACTTGGGCAAAATTGATAGAAGACGTTCTAAAAAACCCAGAAATTCTACTGGAAGATGCAGAAGAGGTGCCACAAGAAAAAGGGGGCAGAGAAACCCTCATGCATTATTTTACCACTGGATTAGATGCCTGGGGAAATAAAGCAGCAAAACCGAAGAAGAAGTCAGCCGAGTACCACGTGACACCCGAAGAATGGGTGAGAAAAAGGAGGATACAATCTAGGGGGGGAGTGGCTAGCAGAGCAGACACTCCTAGTAGGCCGGACCAAACAATTAAGGTGCGGCTCACAGTGCTGATGGTGTTGGTTCCCTATGTGGGGGTTTATTCTGTCGGAGCATACGTTGACCTCCTGGAGGAACAGCAGCAGTCGTTAGACCAACCGACTCAAGGTGAGGAAAAATCAAGAAAGCCTCGGAGTCGCTGGATATTTCCCTCCATTTTCCGCGGGAAGGAAGAAGTAAAAAGAAGTGGCTGTTTGCAAAATGTCGCAAGGACCAAGTGTAAATAGAGTACCCATTATTAATAATCATGGAAGACTTGGACCATACATACAAGGTGTCCTCGGTGCTGAGAAACTATACTTAAATTGGCCAGAAAAAGATTTTGAGGAAGAAGACTGGGAACTAGCATCTAAAGGATATTATGTCTCAAATTATGAATATAAAAGAGATGCTGAATTAACAGAGATAATAGGACAAAAATTACTCGCTGAACGAGTGCTGAGTGATGCAAGTCTGCGGCATTGGTACGTGAAAGGACGACGAAGAATGCCCCAATCGGTTCCAAGATGTCCAGATACCTACCCTTGGATATTAAATGTGATTTACTTACAACTCAAAGACCTAAGGTTCACGTTGAGATGGGGGATTAATTACGTTGAGCCACTCCAAGGAGTCTATGTTGAAATATACCTTAACCAGTGCTTGATCTGGACGACAAGCCCCAACATGCAACGTCAATTGAACAGACGACTACAAGACCCAAGATATCCCGTATTAGATAACCAGACAATAAATTTGAGAATTATCGATCAACCCCTGGCCTGTATGAGCTGCCTACCCCCAACCATACCAACAATTTTTGTAAATCAAGACTTCTTCTACCTGTACAGAAGAGGAGTCTGGAACTGTAGCCAAGCAAGAAAAATTCAGCTTCAAATTGAGCCCAAGGATCAAGAAGACAAGCCTATAGTTCCCCTTTATCTAGCCCTATCACAAACCAGGTATTCTGGGCACCAGTTTTGGCAGCATTGGCAAGATCTATGGGACTATGTACCCCCACATCAAGTACAGAGGATCCCTGAGGGACCCCTCCCTAAACCTGACAGAATGATTGTTACGATGTGGAAGTGGGCGTGGAAAGGAATGGATTCAGAACTTAAGCACCCATCTCCCATCTACACTCATCTCTCTAAGAGACAACGACTGTTCCCTATGGTGGTGCATCTTGGCAGAAAGAGAAGGAGACCGATGGCGGAGTAACAACTCACTCTGAATCATGCTGCGGACCTTCAAACTGGATGGAAATAATGTAAATAGTCTACGCTCTGGGCCGGGAGGACTTACACCATATTTGGAATTACCCTATAAGAAAATATGTTTAAGCTGGCCACAAAAGGATTACAAAGAAAAAGGATGGTTGCTGGGAACAGGAGGATACTTTGTAGATAATAACTCATATAAAAGAACTGCTGACCTTGCAGAGCCTGGAATATACACTCCTCTAGAAGCTATCGTGAACAAAGTTGGACAACACTGGAATTGCCCTGGGGTCGGATGGAAGTTTTACCAATTCCCCGGTGTCCAGACTTATACCCCTGCATTTTGAACGTAGTGTATGTACAGAGAAGGGGCTACAGATTTAAAATAAGGTGGGGACCTAATTATGTTGATCCATTACAAGGAATGTATGTGGATATTTGGCTTGGATCTTTCCAGATCTGGACCAGTAGTCCCTATATGTTTAAAAGACTCCACCACCAGAGGCACGTTCAACTTTTTATTTGATTGAGAACCAAACTTTGCCGATATGTACGACAGTACAGTACCTTGACATCGAAAAAGGTGGAAGTGTTCCGCCAATTAGAAGTGGATGGCGAACCAGAGTACTAGTGGGGCTTTGGCAACCCCCAAAGGCTATATTGATACGACTTGGCATAAAGTCGGGAAGAGGATTATTTCGGAGATCGACTCCTCTGTACTCTGTGATGGCGCAGTATGTCTACAGTGGAGCGGCATATTGGGACGCCTATGAGGATATCTTGCACCTACGTAGAGAATTGAATCCTGCATCTTCACAGTGTTTCTACACACCCCAGGGACCACCACCTGAAATGAAGGAGGTGACAGTTGTCACTTGGAAATGGGCGTGGTGAGGACTAGATATTAGACTCCCATGGCCATCTCCCTTGTTAATCACCCTTCTTCAGCAATGAGCATCAAGCGTCTCTGTTGGGAGCACGAGACAAACAACAGCACCTAAAATCATCTATCTCCGAGATGGAAGAACCACGGGAAGACAGCGTGATCACCACGCAACCTTAAAGAACCAACGAAAGACTAAGAGAAGGAGAATTTGGCATAGAAATGCCACTACTGCAACAACCCCAGAAGCTGGAGCCGCTGCCACCAGTACCGAGTGAATTCTACTACGAAAATGTTGGAATAAGGCAGCAGCAACAAAGCCAGCCGTGGAAGAAAAAGTGCCTCCAATGTTGGAGTTGGATGGCCAGACTTACAGCATTATTAGTCGGCATTGCTGTACTTCTAGCTATCCTGTACCACTATGGTAGTACGCCCTGGACCTTAACCCATATCAGGGTCCAGTACGCAACAACTAAAACTTTCCAACAGACATGTTGGGGAGTTGAATCAAGAAACATCTACATGATATGGGATCAGAATTCTACAGAGAAATGGGCAAAGATGAAGAACCTAACCCAGCACATGCAAAAGACTAAGTGGCTGCAATACTTGAACGACAGTGGGGAGTTTCCAACCGTCACCACCAATCACAACCTGACCACCGGAGCAGAAATCCTTCAAAACCTACAAGTGAGGGATCAAGAGATTATCGTGGCAACCATCTTACAGTTAAAACAAAGAGAGCGAAGAGAAGTAGGCTGTACTTGGATAAGACCTGAACCTGGCGAGCCAGCCTGGTATTGCTCATGGGGATGCAGAGTACTACTGGGCTATCGAGCAGGATATTGGGAAAAAGAAGCTGTTTTTCCAGCATTACCAAGACATGATGTTTGCAGAATGATAATGCCTACCTGGAAACATTGGGGTAATTATAACCTCACCTGTGACAACACCCGCAGCAGAGTGCCGAAAGTGGATACTACATCTACAATAGTCCCTCCGTTGAACAACGCTACCGACACGGGAGCAAGGATACCATATTCCAAACCAACCGCCATCTCACCAGCAGCATTGGTGGGATCCACAAAGATATCACCAACACAGGGAAAAACCAAACCATTCCCTACATCGCCAACACAAGATACCCAGCGAGTATTAGAACCAAAAGTTAAAAGTATTGATAACATGGTTAGAAATAGATGGAAGAAGATTCATGATTATTGTGTAAAAGAAAAAGTAGCAAAATTAGATAGATGTTATTGGAATCGACCTATTGGATGTAAATCTCAAAATTACATGGTGCTTGCACCAGTTATCGATTTGATAGACATGATTACTTGGAAACAAAAACAGGAGGCAAAATATGATGAATGGCTTGACACCTTTCCGTGGGTCTGGAGCGTTCCACTGATACATTTTGAGGGGAATTTTCCAGGGGGATACATGTGGACTGGGCATAGTTTGCGGGGTCCACATAAAGCAAAATTCTATGTGCAAAAACTACCAAAGCCTGATGAGCTAAGGTCAGTACCTCAGGAAGATTTTAGCAAAATTGATCAATGCGTGGCAAATAAAATCTATGGAAGCTTACATGAGACAGAATACCATAATAATTTGGCTGAAGGTTCTGGTAAATCCCCCCAATGTCCCATAGACCAAATTAAGACAGGGAATTGGCTAAGATGGGTATTTAACTGTACAAAGTTGTCACAGGTTCCAACCATTAAGGGGACCCTTCAAGCATGGCAGGAAGGAGTTAGACGTAGTAAGGACATCACCTGGTGGGGAATGGAGAAATATGAAGTTGAAGATTGGGTATTCCCCTGTTTAGATCAAAGTAATAATTATTGGGTTAAATATCAATACATCGCCACGGTCTACTCCAGAGATAGAGCTACTTGGTCTAGTGTACTATGGAGACCAAATCCTTATGTTACGCCACGGCCCTGGAAAATGATTTGTAATAGACTTAATACCACATGCGTGATAAGCCTTGCCCACCAAAATTGTAGAAATGTTCCTGGCTGGGAAGAATATTGTGACGCTTACTATGACGGCGAGTATGACACTTACGGCCATCAAACAGTTTCGGAGAAGAACGGTGCTGGTGAATGGGTAAGAGCTTTTCCACCCAACGTTGGATGTGCCAAGGCTGTCCTGGGACATGGAATGTCGAAAAGGAAGCAAGTCCTAGGCCACATAGTGCCATTTGTTGATGATGCTTTGATAATGCTTGAGGAAGGATATGCCTTCAAGAAAAGTCTATGTGAAGGACGAGAAATTGTCGGTTATGAATGGTTGGGACCCAATCGGATTTACAATAATGGTACGTGTGAATCGCCTGCAGAACATTGGTTGAGCTGTGGAAAAGGAAGAGGTCGGCATGAATGTTCTTGGTGGGAAAGAACGCAAATAATCGCTGTAGGAATCATAACCATGTTCGCTGCAGAGACTGGAGAAGTCATTAAAGAAGGTCTCGAAGTAGTGACTGGTTGGATTGGACATTTGTTTGGATATCTTTGGCCCTATCTGTTAATCATAATAGGACTTATTATCGCTGCAGTAATTGGATATGTTTGTTAAAAGGAAGTTTCGCAGCCGCACTGCGCTTGTGTGGGAGGAGCACACAACGCAGTGATATGGAGCCCCTCCTCCGTTAGGGGAGGAGCGAGGGAGCCTACAAAGCCTGACGCAGAGACACGCCCTGTTCATTCTGCCTTTGGAGAGTGAAGGAAGAAGAAGCATCTACATAACAGCATACCAACTTAAGGAGATAGGTAAAAAGAATAAGAGAGCACAATGTCCAACAATACTGGCGGCATAAATGACACCATCTTTAAAGTGAGTAGAGTGGAATTTATTGCACTACTGTTAATTTGGCTGCTATACTGCTGTGTCGGCCGTTGGGACTTACGACAACCACTGCGAATAGTAACGCTACTACATGGATGTGTCAGATTGGCGATCATCAATCTGCACTACGGTCAAAGTGATTTAGGGTTGTCTTTATTCATCACTCACGTCCTCGGTCGCTTTACTCTCCAGTTTGACTGTTGGGGAATATGGCAGTACACATCAATTACAATTTGGATGGTGATAGATATGACAGCAATCTTTTACGCTCCGGCAATGATAGCTGACATTGTGTGTGAAGCTGTGATGGCCCTGACCCTATTGGCGTACATAGCTACGTTAACTGGAGGCGTACAACGCAAGAAACCCTGGCTCTACAAACTTGGACTTATCATAATTTGGGCCTTAGGATGGGGAATATTATCAGCTTTATACTGGCTGTCCATGGTTAGTCAACTACTCCTGCTGTTATGGTTTACGACCTATGATGCTTGCTTCCCGCATGCAGCTGCTTCAGCTACAGCGGGAATGGTAACGTCATCACAGTCCCACTCTCCTACGGTGATCATGAGGCGGCTCTGGCGTGCATCTGAATGATCCCGACGAACTCTTTTGCTTGCTTGCAATATAATAGTTAAAAGACTAATGTTTCCTCTTACACTATAGGGGGATATAAGATGTATTCATTGTCAAGCCACCCTGGAACAAGCGCTCTACTTCTGGGAGATAACACCGACTCTGTGGTGCCCGACGTGTTATGGCAACAACTTCCCTTTTCAAGTGGCACGGGGAATAGTGGGACGGAAGGATGCTTCTTTTCTGCCCCAGGTACCAACAGCAACATACCTAAAAATTGAGGTCGAGGCAAACATGATTTGGCATTCCCTTTTGGTTGATCAAATACGAGCTGACACTGTAGTATCTCCAGAGGGATATATGTATTGCCCCGTGTTTACCAAAATGTGGATGTACCCTACGGGAATAAGATTCTCCACAGCTCATCTTGCCGATGGCCGGATCGTGGCCATTGGTCCTTCATTACCACCAGCTCCACGTTCATCTCCACAGCGCACTGCGGAGGTTGGAGTGCAGACCGAGGATATGAACTGGTGTTTGGAGGCCTTCATGCAGGTGTTCCTGGACGAACACCTTCAACAGCCCGAGCCTGAGGATATTCACGCTGAAGCTTCACCTCAACCAAAGGATACATCACCACGGCCATCTACACCAGTTACACCATGTTATACACCCGTCACCCCCACTTCACCATGCGCACCATCGTTCCCTGACGGATTATCATCTCAGGAATATGAGGCAACTCCGTCTCCATCGGGATTACCATCACAATCATCGCTACTGGAAGAGCAGCCTTCTGACGGCGACAGCAATCTACAGGTGGGCGGAGAGGAGTACGTGGTGCTGGATGAGTGTCGTTCAACTCCAGCTCCTCCTGTTCTGTCTCCGATGGTGGATTAAAAAGAAGTGCTCACCCTTCACCCTGTCGACGACGACGAGGATGTTTTTATGGAGGTATAGAGAGATCGGCAGAGCTTCAAGTCATGGAGGGGGTGTCAGGAAAGATGACTTTAAGCTTGCTTTCAGCTTGTTTTCATCTTGGAATATAATACGTGCCATGGGATTAATATACATGCTGTTGGATTAAACTGGACAGTGTTTGGTACTTTCCCAGAGTAAGTGAGGTCATACCGGACTTTTCCATTACAAATGGGGAGGCCCACGGAATGAACTCAGTGGTGAAGACGATGGAATATGTCTAAGAATGATTCTAACATAACAAGTATGATCAAATGAGTATTAATGTGATAAAATTAAGAGTTGATTAGAAAAAGTATGTTACAAATAAGTGAAATGAATGATTATATGAGTTGTTTTTCATAAAGAGTGCAGAGTCAGAGGAAAAGAGGAAGTGATGTTGCAAGCGAGGCAAGAAAAGCTGATGATAAACAACTGATCAAATGATTAAGATGTTGGTAAAATATGAAATGAAAAATAAGGAATGAAAATGTTTGTATATGACCATATGAATTGTTTTTATGTGAAAGAGAGTTGTAAGGAAATGAGTGAATATGATTGATGTGATTCTAAAGAAATGATTTAAAACAATGAATTCTCAGAAAAGCTGAAGTGTTAACAGAAAAGAGGAACTTGAGAAATAAATTACTGGCAAGGGGCCGCAGATGGCTTCCAGTAAGCGAAGGAGAAGGGAGGAGGTTTTGAGTCACCAGCGTCCCCATGGTAACCAAGATCATCTGAAGACAACAAGAGTCCAGCACATATATAAACTGTGAAACACCAGGAAACGGGGTTATTCTTCCAGGGAGAGGTGCTGTTGCCACTTCTCCCCTGCTACGAGGAAATCACAAGACTTGACCATCTTGTGAGCAGCAATTGGAATCGTGGAGTGAGAGGATTGGAGCCATAAGAGATCATTTGAGAGAGTTTTCAACTCCCACTCAGGCCGTCCAGTCACGGAGTAGCAGAGCATTGGAGAATAATCACTGGCCTTAAGTCTGAGTGAGGAATGTTCAATGTTTTCTCTCTCAAGGAACATCACAGCATACCAGAATGGATTAGATCAACTTTTGGTTGATTGAAGAAGGAATAAACTCTTATGTGGATTAATTTCCTGAAGGATTACAACATCACACAAGGATCGTGGTCAGCTAACGACTAATAGCTGATGAAGAGGAAATCAAGTTCATCGAGCTGGGGACTTTAACCTCAAAAACCTCCTTCCCTCACTCCTAGAAAAATTGTTAAGAAGTCAATCCAGTCCAGTCAAAGTAAGATCAGACAGTATTATTGAATCAAAAACAAAAATCTCTGCCAATCATTATTCTAATTATACTTGAATTACTGTTGTGAAATTATCATCATATAACCTATTTTGATTATGTTGTCGGCACTTGCAAAACCTGCAATAAATTTCCAAGCATTAAATAACACATCCTGGGGACTCGCTGTACGAGTCACTAAATTCAAAATCTAGCAACATTCCAAGAGCCCTGATCCATAAGAGGAGAGCTGCCGTTAACGGGCATGGCCGGTTCGTATCCTGGTTCCAGAGAAGGCTATTCGACCGGGGTGCGAGATCAGCGTCAGCAGGGTGGACGTCCGGATGGAGGCAGTGAGCGGCTAGATGAATCTCCTCGCCACCAGCTTGAACAGCCTTTGTGCAGCCCTGCCGGGTAATACCCGTGGAGACACGAAGGTCGGACCCCAGAGACGGAGAGCTGGTTTTGTACACAAACACATTCATCGGAGGGTGAGCGTGTGCCGTGTGTCAAAAAAAGCGGGATCTGACAGTGGGAAAACCTGCAAAACTGACAGGGGGTCAAATATTTATTTTCCCCACTATATATATATATATGTGTGTGTGTGTGTGTGTACATTTTACTTTTGTGGTAAAAGGGGTGGGTGTTTATAAGCTTTTGCTTCTGCCCACACCCTTCTGTCACATATATTCACTGTTAAATTTTATTATTGTTGAGTCTGTGTGCCGAATAAATCCATTCATTCATTCAACAACAACAATAACAACAATAATAATAATAAGAATAATAATATCCCAGTTGGGATAGGCTCCAGCACCCCCATGACCCTTATTTGAAGTAAGCAGGTTCTTAGGTTTGCAGTTGCAGCGTGAACCCAAAAGTGCAGGCAGTAACCATATAGATCTAATGAAAAAGAAAGGTGATTAATTTGCCCAAAAACCATTAGCCAAGTCCAACAAACTGAGAGAGTTCAAAGGATTCCACAGTAGTCAAAAACAAAACACAAACCAAAAATGCAGGGGAGGCAATGAACAAACTGGATTTAAATGCAGGGTATTGAACACAGAAAAGTAACACAATGGCACAAGTCACTGGATGTGTCAAAGATCATCAATACTCATTAACAGTAATACACCAGAGGTGACAAAGATAATCAAAACTCCTGATTTTACACATGGAAATGGACATGAGGCAGCATGAATAATCTGGCATACTAAACAGGAAACAAGGCAGGCCTAAATAGTGAAACACAAATGAACCAATGAGTGGCAGGTGTGAAGTGCACAGGAGTTGGGAAGTCTGGAAAACAAGACATGCTTACAAGACACATAGAAACTGACAAACCTTGAAAGAACCCCGAGGGTGAGGAGAACCAAAAACATCATAACAATCAAACTAAACAGAGAACCACAAACTATCCAAGTCATAAAAGGAACATGGAACTCAAAGAGGTAAAAGTGCAAAAACAGGAAACAACATGACAACAAGATGAGGACACAGTACTGAAACATAAAGACACTTAACACAGGGACACCAACAGAACACAACAGAAAGATAACTAACAAAGACAGGCAACATAATGACTATTATCACAGGGACACAGACAGGGACAAATCACAACAGCGGGTACTGAAAATGGATAGATGGATAATAATAATAATAATAATAATAATAATAATAATAATAATAATAATACAAGCAAAGTGACATGCTGCAGTGCAAAGCTCGCTCATGGTAGAGGCAGTCCCAAACAGGAAGTGCCAAATTTTTAGTCCACAGTGAAACAGGAAATGTCAAATGTTCAACACTTCCTGGATCAACACTTCCTGGATTGACAGACAAGATCCTGTGGAATCTCACGGGAACTCAGTGGCAAGTTCACATTGAAACAGGAAATGTCCAATGTTGAACACTTCCTGGATCCCATGAGGAGATCTTGTGCGATATCACAGGAAGTGAGTGGCAAGTTGAGACTGAAACAGGAAATGCCAAATTTTGAGTCCACATTGAAACAGGAAATGTCAAATGTTGAACACTTCTTGACATGGGTGGAGCGAGAGCAGAAGCCAGGGTTGCGCTGGACTCCCCTGAAATCTGACTGGACACAAATGATTGACATGTCACTGCACCGCATATCTGGTTGAAAAGAGCTGCATTTTGAAATCAGTGACACATACTGACTGCTAGGTTCCTCCTATACAGTAGTTGGTGCTCTGTACCACAAAAAGTTCTAATCCACCTTAGTAGAAGAAAAAAAATATTTGACTCAGAGTTTAACTGAACACATCATTTGAACCATGGACTAATAATGACACCAAAGTTATATTGGTAAGTAAATGACCGCATTTTACGCCAGATATGAGGTCTAGTGTGTTAAAATCAGCATTACTCCTTTAATTCAGGTTGCCTTAAATATACGTGTTTTTTCCAGTGATTTTAAATGTGGAGGCAGCTATTGATTCATGATATACAATAGTGTTCAGAATAATAGTAGTGCTATGTGACTAAAAAGATTAATGCATGTTTTGAGTATATTTCTTATTGTTACATCGGAAATAAGGTACCAGTAGATTCAGGAGATTCTCCCAAATCCAACAAGACCAAGCATTCATGATATGCACACTCTTAAGGCTATGAAATTGGGCTATTAGTAAAAAAACAGTAGAAAAGGCGGTGTTCACAATAATAGTAGCATCTGCTGTTGACACTACAAACTCAACACTATGTTCAAACTGCTTTTTAGCAATCCTGTGAATCACTAAACTAGTATTTAGTTGTATAACCACAGTTTTTCATGATTTCTTCACATCTGGGAGGCATTAATTTTGTTGGTTTGGAACCAAGACTTTGCTCGTTTACTAGTGTGCTTGGAGTCATTGTCTTGTTGAAACACCCATTTCAAGGGCATGTCCTCTTCAGCATAAGGCAACATGACCTCTTCAAGTATTTTGACATATCCAAACTGATCCATGATACCTGGTATGTGATATATAGGCCCAACGCCATAGTAGGAGAAACATGCCCATATCATGATGCTTGCATCACCATGCTTCACTGTCTTCACTGTGAACTGTGGCTTGAATTCAGAGTTTGGGGGTCATCTCACAAACTGTCTGCAGCCCTTGGACCCAAATAGAACAATTTTACTCTCATCAGTCCACAAAATATTCCTCCATTTCTCTTTAGGCCAGTTGATGTGTTCTTTGGCAAATTGTAACCTCTTCTGCAAATGTATTTTATTTAACAGAGGGACTTTGCGGGGGATTCTTGCAAATAAATTAGCTACACCAGGCGTCTTCTAACTGTCACAGCACTTACAGGTAACTCCAGACTGTCTTTGATCATCCTGGAGCTGATCAATGGATGAGCCGTTGCCATTCTGGTTAATCTTCTATGCATTTTGATGGTTGTTTTCCATTTTCTTCCACGCGTCGCTGGTTTTTTTTGTCCATTTTAAAGCATTGGAGATCATTGTAGATGAA
Source organism: Thalassophryne amazonica (assembly GCF_902500255.1). NCBI lineage: Eukaryota > Metazoa > Chordata > Actinopteri > Batrachoidiformes > Batrachoididae > Thalassophryne > Thalassophryne amazonica. The sequence goes on along the minus strand of NC_047103.1, from coordinate 31,059,796 downwards.
CAGCCTATGATTTTTTGCACCTGCGTATAGGTTTTCCCCTCTCCAATCAACTTTTTAATCAAACTATGCTGTTCTTCTGAACAATGTCTTGAACGTCCCATTTTCCTCAGGCTTTCAATGAGAAAAGCATGTTCAACAGTTGCGGGCTTCATCCTTACATAGGGTACACCTGATTCACACCTGTTTGTTCCACAAAATTGACGGACTCACTGACTGAATGCCCCCCCTTTTCTACTTTTTTTTTTACTAATAGCCCAATTTCATAGCCTTAAGAGTGTGCATATCATGAATGCTTGGTCTTGTTGGATTTGTGAGAATCTACTGAATCTACTGGTACCTCGTTTCCCATGTAACAATAAGAAATATACTCAAAACCTGGATTAATCTTTTTAGTCACATAGCACTACGATTATTCTGAACACTACTGTATAACGTGAAGATGCTCAGGCTGAAAGAAATACAGGTAATTTACTCCTCTGTTGTATATAAAACCTGTGTAACCTATTAATTTTGCTCTCTGAAGGACTTATTTTTAAATAACCCCTTAATTTTGCTGTCTGAGTGACACACCAGTGACTTTAGATCAGTACATCTAAAATTATCTTCCTTAAACTCAAACTGAAAGCAAATCTTGACAACTTGATATAAATTAATTAATAATATAAAATCCAGCTTCCTGATGAAGTGGAGGAGAGGAGGATTTTCTTAAAAAGAAGACCCAATGGTTCAGCAACAATTTGCCAGAAAGTATATCTGAGATACAAGCCTGTATTTGATGTTTTGGTGAAAGAAACCAAAACGTTCATTTGTATTTCTTCATAATTGATGTAAATAAAGTCCAAGACATGTTCAGTGAATTGGAAATGTTCATTTCTCCATCCCCTGACTTGTCTGAAGAAAACTAGCAATAAAACTGATTATTATTTACAGATATTATCAAGTTTTAGAGATATGCTTTCAGTCTGAGTTTGAGGAAGACAATTTTAGACATTTCTGTTCTTTATATTTTTGGTATATTTTGCATTAGCAAAGTGCCGTGCAGCGGCACGAAGCTCGCTCATGGTATGGGGTGTCATAAACAGGAAGTGACAATTTTCAATTCCACAGTAAAACAGGAAATGTTCAAATGTCAAACACTTCCTGGATTGACAGATGAGATTCCATGGAATCTTGTGGGAACTCAGTGGCAAGCTCACACTCAAACAGGAAGTGCTGAATTCTCACTCACAGTGAAACAGGATATGTTCAAATGTCAAACACTTCCTGGCATGGGTGGAGCTAGAGTGGAGGCTGGGATTTCACTGGACTTTCCTGAAATCTGAGTGGACACAGATGATTGACATGTCACGGCACCACACGTCTGGTTGAAAGAGCTGCATTTTCAAATCAGTGAGTCACATTGACTGCTAGGTTCCTCCTATCCAGTAGTTTGTGCTGTGTACCACAAAAAGTTCTAATCCACCTTAGTAGAAGAAAAATGTTGGCTCCAGATTTGAACTGAAGACGTCATTTCAACCATGGAATTCTAATCACACCAAACTTGTAATGGTGAGTAAATGACCGTATTTTATGACAGAAGTAAGGTCCAGGTTGTTAAAAGCAGTATTTCTCCTTTAATTCGGGCGGCCTTATGTACACATTTTTAACCTAAGACAACAGCTTGTTCATGTTGGCTTATTAGTGTATCTCCAGAGGGATATATGTATTGCCCCGTGTTTACCAAAATGTGGATGTACCCTACGGGAATAAGATTCTCCACAGCTCATCTTGCCGATGGCCGGATCGTGGCCATTGGTCCTTCATTACCACCAGCTCCACGTTCATCTCCACAGCGCACTGCGGAGGTTGGAGTGCAGACCGAGGATATGAACTGGTGTTTGGAGGCCTTCATGCAGGTGTTCCTGGACGAACACCTTCAACAGCCCGAGCCTGAGGATATTCACGCTGAAGCTTCACCTCAACCAAAGGATACATCACCACGGCCATCTACACCAGTTACACCATGTTATACACCCGTCACCCCCACTTCACCATGCGCACCATCGTTCCCTGACGGATTATCATCTCAGGAATATGAGGCAACTCCGTCTCCATCGGGATTACCATCACAATCATCGCTACTGGAAGAGCAGCCTTCTGACGGCGACAGCAATCTACAGGTGGGCGGAGAGGAGTACGTGGTGCTGGATGAGTGTCGTTCAACTCCAGCTCCTCCTGTTCTGTCTCCGATGGTGGATTAAAAAGAAGTGCTCACCCTTCACCCTGTCGACGACGACGAGGATGTTTTTATGGAGGTATAGAGAGATCGGCAGAGCTTCAAGTCATGGAGGGGGTGTCAGGAAAGATGACTTTAAGCTTGCTTTCAGCTTGTTTTCATCTTGGAATATAATACGTGCCATGGGATTAATATACATGCTGTTGGATTAAACTGGACAGTGTTTGGTACTTTCCCAGAGTAAGTGAGGTCATACCGGACTTTTCCATTACAAATGGGGAGGCCCACGGAATGAACTCAGTGGTGAAGACGATGGAATATGTCTAAGAATGATTCTAACATAACAAGTATGATCAAATGAGTATTAATGTGATAAAATTAAGAGTTGATTAGAAAAAGTATGTTACAAATAAGTGAAATGAATGATTATATGAGTTGTTTTTCATAAAGAGTGCAGAGTCAGAGGAAAAGAGGAAGTGATGTTGCAAGCGAGGCAAGAAAAGCTGATGATAAACAACTGATCAAATGATTAAGATGTTGGTAAAATATGAAATGAAAAATAAGGAATGAAAATGTTTGTATATGACCATATGAATTGTTTTTATGTGAAAGAGAGTTGTAAGGAAATGAGTGAATATGATTGATGTGATTCTAAAGAAATGATTTAAAACAATGAATTCTCAGAAAAGCTGAAGTGTTAACAGAAAAGAGGAACTTGAGAAATAAATTACTGGCAAGGGGCCACAGATGGCTTCCAGTAAGCGAAGGAGAAGGGAGGAGGTTTTGAGTCACCAGCGTCCCCATGGTAACCAAGATCATCTGAAGACAACAAGAGTCCAGCACATATATAAACTGTGAAACACCAGGAAACGGGGTTATTCTTCCAGGGAGAGGTGCTGTTGCCACTTCTCCCCTGCTACGAGGAAATCACAAGACTTGACCATCTTGTGAGCAGCAATTGGAATCGTGGAGTGAGAGGATTGGAGCCATAAGAGATCATTTGAGAGAGTTTTCAACTCCCACTCAGGCCGTCCAGTCACGGAGTAGCAGAGCATTGGAGAATAATCACTGGCCTTAAGTCTGAGTGAGGAATGTTCAATGTTTTCTCTCTCAAGGAACATCACAGCATACCAGAATGGATTAGATCAACTTTTGGTTGATTGAAGAAGGAATAAACTCTTATGTGGATTAATTTCCTGAAGGATTACAACATCACACAAGGATCGTGGTCAGCTAACGACTAATAGCTGATGAAGAGGAAATCAAGTTCATCGAGCTGGGGACTTTAACCTCAAAAACCTCCTTCCCTCACTCCTAGAAAAATTGTTAAGAAGTCAATCCAGTCCAGTCAAAGTAAGATCAGACAGTATTATTGAATCAAAAACAAAAATCTCTGCCAATCATTATTCTAATTATACTTGAATTACTGTTGTGAAATTATCATCATATAACCTATTTTGATTATGTTGTCGGCACTTGCAAAACCTGCAATAAATTTCCAAGCATTAAATAACACATCCTGGGGACTCGCTGTACGAGTCACTAAATTCAAAATCTAGCAACATTCCAAGAGCCCTGATCCATAAGAGGAGAGCTGCCGTTAACGGGCATGGCCGGTTCGTATCCTGGTTCCAGAGAAGGCTATTCGACCGGGGTGCGAGATCAGCGTCAGCAGGGTGGACGTCCGGATGGAGGCAGTGAGCGGCTAGATGAATCTCCTCGCCACCAGCTTGAACAGCCTTTGTGCAGCCCTGCCGGGTAATACCCGTGGAGACACGAAGGTCGGACCCCAGAGACGGAGAGCTGGTTTTGTACACAAACACATTCATCGGAGGGTGAGCGTGTGCCGTGTGTCAAAAAAAGCGGGATCTGACAGTGGGAAAACCTGCAAAACTGACAGGGGTTCAAATATTTATTTTCCCCACTATATATATATATATATGTGTGTGTGTGTGTGTACATTTTACTTTTGTGGTAAAAGGGGTGGGTGTTTATAAGCTTTTGCTTCTGCCCACACCCTTCTGTCACATATATTCACTGTTAAATTTTATTATTGTTGAGTCTGTGTGCCGAATAAATCCATTCATTCATTCAACAAGAACAATAACAACAATAATAATAATAAGAATAATAATATCCCAGTTGGGATAGGCTCCAGCACCCCCATGACCCTTATTTGAAGTAAGCAGGTTCTTAGGTTTGCAGTTGCAGCGTGAACCCAAAAGTGCAGGCAGTAACCATATAGATCTAATGAAAAAGAAAGGTGATTAATTTGCCCAAAAACCATTAGCCAAGTCCAACAAACTGAGAGAGTTCAAAGGATTCCACAGTAGTCAAAAACAAAACACAAACCAAAAATGCAGGGGAGGCAATGAACAAACTGGATTTAAATGCAGGGTATTGAACACAGAAAAGTAACACAATGGCACAAGTCACTGGATGTGTCAAAGATCATCAATACTCATTAACAGTAATACACCAGAGGTGACAAAGATAATCAAAACTCCTGATTTTACACATGGAAATGGACATGAGGCAGCATGAATAATCTGGCATACTAAACAGGAAACAAGGCAGGCCTAAATAGTGAAACACAAATGAACCAATGAGTGGCAGGTGTGAAGTGCACAGGAGTTGGGAAGTCTGGAAAACAAGACATGCTTACAAGACACATAGAAACTGACAAACCTTGAAAGAACCCCGAGGGTGAGGAGAACCAAAAACATCATAACAATCAAACTAAACAGAGAACCACAAACTATCCAAGTCATAAAAGGAACATGGAACTCAAAGAGGTAAAAGTGCAAAAACAGGAAACAACATGACAACAAGATGAGGACACAGTACTGAAACATAAAGACACTTAACACAGGGACACCAACAGAACACAACAGAAAGATAACTAACAAAGACAGGCAACATAATGACTATTATCACAGGGACACAGACAGGGACAAATCACAACAGCGGGTACTGAAAATGGATAGATGGATAATAATAATAATAATAATAATAATAATAATAATAATAATAATAATACAAGCAAAGTGACATGCTGCAGTGCAAAGCTCGCTCATGGTAGAGGCAGTCCCAAACAGGAAGTGCCAAATTTTTAGTCCACAGTGAAACAGGAAATGTCAAATGTTCAACACTTCCTGGATCAACACTTCCTGGATTGACAGACAAGATCCTGTGGAATCTCACGGGAACTCAGTGGCAAGTTCACATTGAAACAGGAAATGTCCAATGTTGAACACTTCCTGGATCCCATGAGGAGATCTTGTGCGATATCACAGGAAGTGAGTGGCAAGTTGAGACTGAAACAGGAAATGCCAAATTTTGAGTCCACATTGAAACAGGAAATGTCAAATGTTGAACACTTCTTGACATGGGTGGAGCGAGAGCAGAAGCCAGGGTTGCGCTGGACTCCCCTGAAATCTGACTGGACACAAATGATTGACATGTCACTGCACCGCATATCTGGTTGAAAAGAGCTGCATTTTGAAATCAGTGACACATACTGACTGCTAGGTTCCTCCTATACAGTAGTTGGTGCTCTGTACCACAAAAAGTTCTAATCCACCTTAGTAGAAGAAAAAAATATTTGACTCAGAGTTTAACTGAACACATCATTTGAACCATGGACTAATAATGACACCAAAGTTATATTGGTAAGTAAATGACCGCATTTTACGCCAGATATGAGGTCTAGTGTGTTAAAATCAGCATTACTCCTTTAATTCAGGTTGCCTTAAATATACGTGTTTTTTCCAGTGATTTTAAATGTGGAGGCAGCTATTGATTCATGATATACAATAGTGTTCAGAATAATAGTAGTGCTATGTGACTAAAAAGATTAATGCATGTTTTGAGTATATTTCTTATTGTTACATCGGAAATAAGGTACCAGTAGATTCAGGAGATTCTCCCAAATCCAACAAGACCAAGCATTCATGATATGCACACTCTTAAGGCTATGAAATTGGGCTATTAGTAAAAAAACAGTAGAAAAGGCGGTGTTCACAATAATAGTAGCATCTGCTGTTGACACTACAAACTCAACACTATGTTCAAACTGCTTTTTAGCAATCCTGTGAATCACTAAACTAGTATTTAGTTGTATAACCACAGTTTTTCATGATTTCTTCACATCTGGGAGGCATTAATTTTGTTGGTTTGGAACCAAGACTTTGCTCGTTTACTAGTGTGCTTGGAGTCATTGTCTTGTTGAAACACCCATTTCAAGGGCATGTCCTCTTCAGCATAAGGCAACATGACCTCTTCAAGTATTTTGACATATCCAAACTGATCCATGATACCTGGTATGTGATATATAGGCCCAACGCCATAGTAGGAGAAACATGCCCATATCATGATGCTTGCATCACCATGCTTCACTGTCTTCACTGTGAACTGTGGCTTGAATTCAGAGTTTGGGGGTCATCTCACAAACTGTCTGCAGCCCTTGGACCCAAATAGAACAATTTTACTCTCATCAGTCCACAAAATATTCCTCCATTTCTCTTTAGGCCAGTTGATGTGTTCTTTGGCAAATTGTAACCTCTTCTGCAAATGTATTTTATTTAACAGAGGGACTTTGCGGGGGATTCTTGCAAATAAATTAGCTACACCAGGCGTCTTCTAACTGTCACAGCACTTACAGGTAACTCCAGACTGTCTTTGATCATCCTGGAGCTGATCAATGGATGAGCCGTTGCCATTCTGGTTAATCTTCTATGCATTTTGATGGTTGTTTTCCATTTTCTTCCACGCGTCGCTGGTTTTTTTTTGTCCATTTTAAAGCATTGGAGATCATTGTAGATGAACAGCCTATGATTTTTTGCACCTGCGTATAGGTTTTCCCCTCTCCAATCAACTTTTTAATCAAACTATGCTGTTCTTCTGAACAATGTCTTGAACGTCCCATTTTCCTCAGGCTTTCAATGAGAAAAGCATGTTCAACAGTTGCGGGCTTCATCCTTACATAGGGTACACCTGATTCACACCTGTTTGTTCCACAAAATTGACGGACTCACTGACTGAATGCCCCCCCTTTTCTACTTTTTTTTTTACTAATAGCCCAATTTCATAGCCTTAAGAGTGTGCATATCATGAATGCTTGGTCTTGTTGGATTTGTGAGAATCTACTGAATCTACTGGTACCTCGTTTCCCATGTAACAATAAGAAATATACTCAAAACCTGGATTAATCTTTTTAGTCACATAGCACTACGATTATTCTGAACACTACTGTATAACGTGAAGATGCTCAGGCTGAAAGAAATACAGGTAATTTACTCCTCTGTTGTATATAAAACCTGTGTAACCTATTAATTTTGCTCTCTGAAGGACTTATTTTTAAATAACCCCTTAATTTTGCTGTCTGAGTGACACACCAGTGACTTTAGATCAGTACATCTAAAATTATCTTCCTTAAACTCAAACTGAAAGCAAATCTTGACAACTTGATATAAATTAATTAATAATATAAAATCCAGCTTCCTGATGAAGTGGAGGAGAGGAGGATTTTCTTAAAAAGAAGACCCAATGGTTCAGCAACAATTTGCCAGAAAGTATATCTGAGATACAAGCCTGTATTTGATGTTTTGGTGAAAGAAACCAAAACGTTCATTTGTATTTCTTCATAATTGATGTAAATAAAGTCCAAGACATGTTCAGTGAATTGGAAATGTTCATTTCTCCATCCCCTGACTTGTCTGAAGAAAACTAGCAATAAAACTGATTATTATTTACAGATATTATCAAGTTTTAGAGATATGCTTTCAGTCTGAGTTTGAGGAAGACAATTTTAGACATTTCTGTTCTTTATATTTTTGGTATATTTTGCATTAGCAAAGTGCCGTGCAGCGGCACGAAGCTCGCTCATGGTATGGGGTGTCATAAACAGGAAGTGCCAATTTTCAATTCCACAGTAAAACAGGAAATGTTCAAATGTCAAACACTTCCTGGATTGACAGATGAGATTCCATGGAATCTTGTGGGAACTCAGTGGCAAGCTCACACTCAAACAGGAAGTGCTGAATTCTCACTCACAGTGAAACAGGATATGTTCAAATGTCAAACACTTCCTGGCATGGGTGGAGCTAGAGTGGAGGCTGGGATTTCACTGGACTTTCCTGAAATCTGAGTGGACACAGATGATTGACATGTCACGGCACCACACGTCTGGTTGAAAGAGCTGCATTTTCAAATCAGTGAGTCACATTGACTGCTAGGTTCCTCCTATCCAGTAGTTTGTGCTGTGTACCACAAAAAGTTCTAATCCACCTTAGTAGAAGAAAAATGTTGGCTCCAGATTTGAACTGAAGACGTCATTTCAACCATGGAATTCTAATCACACCAAACTTGTAATGGTGAGTAAATGACCGTATTTTATGACAGAAGTAAGGTCCAGGTTGTTAAAAGCAGTATTTCTCCTTTAATTCGGGCGGCCTTATGTACACATTTTTAACCTAAGACAACAGCTTGTTCATGTTGGCTTATTAGTGCAGCAGATAACTGAAATAATCCTTCAAATGGTGATACAAGCATCAAATTCAGCACAAATTAGAAGCACTCGGAGAGTGCAAACCTCCGCCAAGGCCATGGGGTCACTGACGCCATAACATCTACATGCCGTGGAATCATTGAACATAAAAAGTCTAACAATGATGTTTGCTAGTAAAAAAAGTATCATCTGCTGTGACTGGATAGCATGTATCCTGAGCGCTTGGCATCACAGTTTATTGCAACTTGCACCTTTCCCAGAAGCTACTGTCATCTGAGCACTGATATTGATATTGCATGTGCATAAAACATTTTCTATTTTCCCTATATTTTTGCATATTCTGGATCACCAGATCCGGAATCCAGATCCGATCATCACCAAACTTTGTTGTTTGATAGAACATTTGACTATGTTACAACCTAATTTTTTTCAAGCCTTTCTGCCTTGTTTTTGTGGAGTTAGAAACTAGAATGTCAAAATTTCCCCTATCCCGCAATGGTGAAGAATCCTTTACAAAATTCCTGGATCCGGATCGTGATCCGGATCACCACTAAAATTTCATCACTTGTTCCTCTTGTCATTTCCAACCACTCCACAAAATTTAATCAAAATCTGTTCAAAACGTTTTGAGTTATCCTGCTGACAAACAGACAGACAGACAAACAAACAAACAAACTCGACCGAAAACATAACCTCCTTGGCGGAGATAATACAGCTGGAGCAAAATTAATGGAGCAACTTTAACTTTTGACCCCTGTATAAACTGAAACTGACTTTTGTCACCATTATTGCTGCTTTTACCTCATAAGTCCATAACATTCAGTCACAGATAGTCCAAACTATACCTTTTTGGAATCTTCATGATCAGGCAAATAATGTGGTGTAGTTTTCTATATGATTGGAGCATCTTAATTTAGACCCGGGGTGGGCAACTGATTAATATCACTTTGAGCAGATGGAATCAGTTAAAGTAGACCTGCATTGAAATAAATGTGGTCAGATCTCAGAAAGAAATAGCTGATATGTATTTATAAGACCCTTATGAATGCAGTAAAGTAAATCTGCAAGCCCAAATTTGTAATTCAGCGGAGAAATCTTCGTTTAAAAATGACAAATTTGCAGCTAAAATTTAGCCCTCCGCGAAAACAGTTTGTACATCCAGGTCATTTCCATGACATTGGGGAGAAGACGGAGCGCTTGCGCCTTCAGTCCGATCCCGCATTGAAATTGATTTTATCAGTTAGTAATGTTACTGTTATACACATCCTGGTTTCAACATCAAAAAGAAAGCTGCAATGAATGCGAGATACAGCTCTGTATGCTCAGATTAGCGGCGACATCGACAGCGGGCGACGTTCTTCTCCAATGCCTTACTCTCACTGCCTCCGATGCGCTTACCGAGTCTGAGGGCTTGGTAAACGCTGCAGCGGGCCACTCACACCGCCCTCGTGTCTGCTGTGCAGCCGGCACCACCTCCCTCTACTAAATGGAGGTGCGGCCAACTTGGCAGCAAGTCCAGAGACTACGCTCACTGTTTCGATGCGGATCGGCCGGTGACACCTTTTTGCTCGCAAGGACAGACTTCTTGCGGCAAAATCCGCAGCGCCGCACGGTCTTGGTAATCGGAACCGCAGAGCTCCGTGGCCGCTGAGAGACGTTTATATCTTTTTAATGACTTGAATTCTTTGCGGGTCCCGCATCCGTACCCCGCGACGGTAACACCGAAGGCTAAAGACAGTAGATTTTCAATGCGACACTGCTCAATCAAATGGGCGTATGAAAAAGTCCCCAAAAATCATTTTCAAGCAACAATAAAAGAAATCCATACTCACCAAACGTACCGCAAGACAATATGATGCTTTAAACAAAGTCAATCCTTCTGTATAAGACAATAAAAAGGTGCTTTTGTAAGAGATGCAAATCCACAAATTACAGTTGGCGCGTGCAATTCATGCTGGGATAGGGTCTTCTCTCTGACGTCTCGGCAGCGTCCCGGATGTGCTGACAGTTTTACGGAGGGCTAAATTTTAGCTGTAAATTTGTCATTTTTAAACTAAGATTTCTCCGTTGAATGACAGATCTGGGTTTGCAGATTTACTTTACTACATTCAGAAGGATCTTATGTGTAAATATGTCATTTTTTTGGTCCAAAGATCTCACTGCATTTATTTCAATGCAGGTCTACTTTAATGAGTGAAATCACCGGGTGGAGTCAGTGATTGCAAAGAAAACCTGCACCCTCTTGGCCCTTTCTGGAACAAGTTGCCCACCCCTGATTTTGACCCCTGTGTAATTCTTCAGTTGACCCCTACCTGGCTGCATATTGAAAATTCAAGTGGCCAATCAGTTTTATGTCAATCAACTTGCTTCTGACGGATTGTTTGTTGCTGTGACGCCACTCTGAACTTCACACGGTTGTATCCGCTTCTTTTATTTCTGTTTAGCACTCTTCTGGTTATTAATTGTATCTACTCTGAATGTTATTTAACAACAGTCCTGTTGTGAATCACTAGCAATTAGCATTCGCTAGCGGTTAGCATTTGCTAGCAGTTAGCTTTCGCTAACTAGGTCGACACCTCCTCTCTCCATTGTTACTTTTTATAGCTGTTTCTTTTCTACCCATTTAATACTTCTGTTCGTTTTTCTGTTGAACCGCTGTGAATTTTAAGTAATTTTTACTCCTGTGTAAAATCTTAGGAGCAGCTAGCATTTTCGCTAGTGGTTAACTTGCGTTAGCTATTGCTGACCCTTCTCATCATTTTTTCATTTCATTTTTTACACTCCTGTTAGTTAATTAACTGTTTAGTGTATTTTATAGCTTCTGCTTTTTTTTTACCTGTTTAATACTTCTGTTAATTTTTCAGTGTAACGGCTGTGAATTTTAATTCATTTATCTGCGTCTGTGTGAGCCTTAGGCGTGGTTAGCTTATCCATTATTGGTTAGCTCATGTTTGCTTGGCTACATTTTTGAATTTCTTAGTGCACAAAGTACAGTACTTATTATACTTTACACCCTCCGTAAATCCTGCATGATGTTGGAAGATAGGGTGGCTCTCCGTCCGTAAGTTAGAGCAGCTTCTTAGCGCAGTGGAGTTAGATGTTATGGGCACTCCAGATGAGGTTAGTGTTGGGCCGGCTAGCGAGTCCATTAGCATCAGCTTAGAAATGCCGGCTGTGGAGGACGGCTTTCGGACTGTGGCTAGGTGGAGGAAGCCCCATAGGGCTTGGTGCCTGGTTGTGGCACCCTGATCACACTCGCCAGTGCGAACTGTGAATCAGTTCTCCCCCTTGGATTTGCCAGATATGAATTCTCTGAGCCAACGAGTGACTTCCACTCCTGTCTCCAGGCTGAAACACCGGACTTTAGTGATAGGGGATTCTATCACCCGCAGTGTCAGGTTACAGTCAGGTTACAGACGCTGGCTGACATTAAATGTATTCCTGGGGCCAGAGCTCCCAACAATGCATCTCATCTTAGGGTGCTGACGCTGCAGAAGGGAAGACAGACGAAGGAACATGACATGAGATATAGTCACATAGTTATTCACGTTGGCACCAATGATATCAGGATGAAGCACTCAGAGGTCACAAAAATGGACATAGAGAGGACTTGTGGCCTTGCCAGAAAGATGTGTCGGCATCGATTAATAGTCTCTGGTCCCCTCCCCTCCCGGGGTACTGATGAGGCGTTTAGCAGGCTGACATCATTAAATAGGTGGCTGGCGCAGTTTTGTAGACAGCAAGGCTTTAGCTTTATTGATAACTGGCCTTCGTTCTGCGGCCACCGTGGCTTGCTGATGCCAGACGGCCTCCACCCTACTGGGGAAAGTGCCGCCATCTTGTCTGCGAACATAGATAGAGCTTTACAGGGAGGTTAACATTAGGAATCTACAGCAGGCCACGAAGCAGGTGATTAGAGACCCTGCAAGGCTTATGACAAATGTGGGTGTGGAATCCATTAGCTTAACAGGAAATTTAGTACAGAAAATCCACTGTGGTGATTGTGCAGTTTATTTGCCAGGGAGGGCATTTCAACAAGTTGAGACTTGGCCTGCTTCCGTGGTCGTGTCCATAAAAATCATAGAGGGATATGCTTTCCAAACTTAATACCCATTACTATATTGGATGATGTTGAAATTGAGGATGGCCCAGTGGTTGTCCCTGCAATAGCAAAGATTTCGTGTCTGCTACCTACAACACGCGTGGAATGTCTTAAACCCAAACCTACTTCTAGGCATCTTATATATCCTACTCTGGAACCACCCCTAAACCCAAACAGTTCAACTGTCAACCCCACTGAGGTCCTTAGACTGGGTCTCATTAACATAAGATCACTGTCCTCAAAATCATTGTTGATCAATGATCTAATTATTGATCATCACTTAGATATGATTGGGCTATGTGAAACCTGGCTTAAACCTACAGCTGTCCTCCTCTTAAATGAGGCCTGCCCACCAGCATATACATTTAGTCACGCCCCTTGAGATGCGAAGCAAGGCGGGGGTGTTGCTCTTATTTATAAATCTAGGTTTAGCTTATTAGCTGTTGGGGGTTACAGATATCACTCATTTGAGCATCTGATTCTCCGCTTTGCTCAGGATATTACACATTGCCAAGGTCAGAAGAATAAAATCAGTCGAATTACTTTGTCACTGTATATAGGCCTCCTGGCCCATATTCTGAATTCTTAGATGAATTTGGTGCGTTCATCTCTAACTTGTCAATTAGTGTAGATAACATTCTGATCACTGGTGACTTTAACATTCATATAAATAAGCCTTCTGATCCCCTCTGCAAATCATTTATGGAAATTGTGGATGCATTAGGATTTCGGCAGTGCATTCGGGATTCAATGCACATTAGAGGAAATACCCTGGATCTGGTTCTCACACATGGTATTGCTGTCACGAATACTGACATCATGCCTCTTACATCAGTGGTGTCTGATCACTCACTTATTAAGTTTACAGTTTCGCTGCCGTGTTTAGTGGACGTTTAGTTTAAACTGTGTTAAAACTGCGCTCCCCCAAATCACAGTCACCTTGGTTCATTTATTATCTGAGTGACCTTAAGCATAAAGCAAGAGGTCTAGAACGGAAATGCCGTTGTTCAAAATTATAAGTATTTCACCTTGCGTGGCGTGATGCTATCTTAGACTATAAGCATGCATTATTGGCTACAAAGCAGACTTACTACTCTGATTTGATCAACAAAAACAAGCATAACTCAAAGTTCTTGTTCGACACGGCAACACTTTTGCATGGACAACCACATGTAGTTCACTCTCCTTTTACAGCACAAGATTTCCTGGATTACTTTGGGAAGAAAATAGAAGACATCAGGTTAAACATATCCCGGCATGCCTTAATCCAGCCACTACACCCTGCTATTGAGGTGGGCGCCACTACTGAGGTATTACCTAGATTTACAGAATTTGACAGTATCTCACTAGGCATGCTGACAAAACTCGTAATGTCAACAAAAAGCACAACCTGTTTATTTGATCCTATACCAACAAAACTGTTTAAGGACCTGTGGCCCACTCTTGGGCCGACTGTGCTGGAAATTATTAATGTTTCTTTAACTTCTGGATCTGTTCCTAAATGTTTCAAATCTGCAGTGATTAAACCATTACTTAAGAAACCTAATCTTGACCCTAGTGTATTGACAAACTATCAGCCGATATCAAATCTATCATTTTTCTCTAAAATTCTGGAAAAGTGGTGTCACGGCAGCTCGTAGACTATCTTACTGAGAATAATCTCTTTGAGCCACTGCAGTCTGCCTTTAGAAAATATCATTCCACAGAGACGGCTCTCACTAAAGTGGTGAATGATCTTCTGCTTACAATGGATTCGGACACCACTACGGTTCTGTTGCTGTTAGATCTCAGTGCTGCATTTGATACAGTGGATCATCATATTCTACTTGATAGACTGGAAAATCATTTTGGGATTACTGGGAGTACCCTTGTATGGATGACGTCATACTTGACCAGTCGTTCTCACTGTGTTTTGTACAGTGACACTACTTCTAACCTTAGTGACATGAAATTTGGGGTTCCACAGGGGTCTGTCTTAGGCCCCCTGCTTTTCGCCCTTTATATAGCACCCCTTGGGCACATATTGCGGCGTTTTGGGATTACCTTTCACTGCTATGCAGATGATACTCAGTTATACATGCCAATAACTGCTGGTAATCTCATTCACATAAAATCCTTAGAAGATTGCCTTGCAGCAGTAAGAAGTTGGATGTCTAGAAACTTCCTACTTTTAAACTCTGATAAGACTGAAATGATGGTTCTTGGTCCAATGAGACATCGGCATCAATTTGACCAGTTAACGCTCAGCCTCGGCTCGTGTGTCATACATCACACTGACAAAGTGAGGAACCTTGGGGTAATTTTTGATCCTTTGCTGTCCTTTGGCCTCCACATTAGAAATATTACTAGACATTAGAAATATTACTAGGACTGCTTTCTTCCACCTGCGAAATATAGCGAAGATTCGTCCCATCCTGTCTATGGCTGATGCTGAGACCCTGATCCATGCATTTATCTCTTCTAGATTGGACTACTGCAATGTTCTATTTTCTGGTTTACCGCAGTCTAGCAGTAGGGGTCTCCAATTGGTTCAAAATGCTGCAGCCAGACTTCTGACACGAAGCAGAAAGTTTGACCACATTACACCCATTTTGGCATCCCTTCACTGGCTTCCTGTCCCAGTGAGATCAGATTTTAAGGTTCTGCTACTAACCTATAAAATTATTCATGGACTGGCACCCTCCTACCTAGCTGCCCTAATTAAACCTTATGTACCGGCCCGGGCTTTACGTTCTCAGGGTACAGGACTACTTTGTGTCCCTAAGATGAATAAGAAGTCTGCAGGTCACAGTGCTTTCTCTTATTGTGCCCCTGTTCTGTGGAATGATCTCCCTGCGTCAGTAAAACAGTCAGATTCTGTGGAGACTTGCAAGTCCAGACTTAAGACGCACTTATTTTCCCTTTCATATGGCTAGCATACTGGTACAGTTTTGTTTTACACGTTTTACTCTTTTAATTAATTTTATTAGTAACTGGAGCAGGCCGCGGCCTCAACTTTACCTAAATTCTGGGTCTCTTAGTGAAGTTTAGGACTAGCGGCCGGCAATCACCTTAGTATTTCTCTGTTTTTCTTGTTGTTTAATGCTAACAAATGATACAGTATTTCTTGTCTTTCTGATGCCTGATTCTGTTTTTTTCTCTCTGTTTATGGTGCAGCTCCATCCAGAGATGAGAGTTGTGTTTGTGTTGGCGATCCTCCTGTCCTGTGCGCCAATTGCATTTCTTGTATATTCGTCCATGAATTGTTCTGTGGATTGTTCTGTAATTTATGTTTTGTAGCATGGCCCAAGCAGAGGGTCACCCCTTTGAGTCTGGTCTGCTTGAGGTTTCTTCCTCAGAGGGAGTTTTTCCTTACCACTGTTGTTCTGGGGGTTGGTAAGGTTAGACCTTACCTGTGTGAAGCGCTTTGAGGCAACTCTGTTGTGATTTGGCGCTATTTGAGTTGAAATTGAATTTTTTTTTTTTAAGAGTTCATGTCTATGGATTATTTGTGTCAAATTTGATGTTTGTATCACCATTTGTAGGATTCCACTCTAAATATTCGCTGCACTATATATAAAAAGTAAGATGCTGCTTCTCAGTGTTTCTCAATTGCTCTCAAAAGTATTTCACACATTTTAATTTGTTTATTCTATTTCAAATACATTTTTTTTTCTAAAATTATCTTCCTTAACTCAAACTGAAAGCAAATCTCTACAACTTGATATAAATTAATTAAAAATCTAAAATCCAGCTTCTTGATGAAGTGGTGTAGAGGAGGATTTTCTTAAAAAGAAGACCTGAAAGTTCAGCTATAATTTGACAGAAAGTACATTTCAGATGAAGGCCTAGATTTGATGTTTTGGTGAATTGTTTTTGATCTGGTGGTTGGCTCTCACTGCGGTATTGTATCACTTCCTGTTCCGGAGCACAGCAGTGTTTTGCTGTATCTGTTAGCTGTTTAATCTGCACAGTTAGATTGATCTAGTTACCTAGATAACGATTTGTTTCACAGTGTAATCTTCACGTGCCTTAACTAAAGCACTCCCTCTGATGAATCACCTCTAAATTATTTACACGTTATTTACTTCGCGTGTTTTTAGGAATCCGCTAGCTTAGCGCAGCTACTAGCTCTTAGCCGGTTTAGCATGGCGGCTTCTCCTGTCTCTCCCGCACTTTTCTGCTCTGGGTGTGAAATGTTTAGTTATTCTTCGGCCTCCTTTAGCAGTAATGGTACTTGTAATAAGTGTAGCTTATTCATAGCTTTGGAGGCCAGGCTGGGCGAATTGGAGACTCGGCTCCGCACCGTGGAAAATTCTACAGCTAGCCAGGCCCCTGTAGTCGGTGCGGACCAAGGTAGCTTAGCCGCCGTTAGTTTCCCTCTGGCAGATCCCGAGCAGCCGGGAAAGCAGGCCGACTGGGTGACTGTGAGGAGGAAGCGTAGCCCTAAACAGAAGCCCCGTGTACACCGCCAACCCGTTCACATTTCTAACCGTTTTTCCCCACTCGGCGACACACCCGCCGAGGAATAAACTCTGGTTATTGGCGACTCTGTTTTGAGAAATGTGAAGTTAGCGACACCAGCAACCATAGTCAATTGTCTTCCGGGGGCCAGAGCAGGCGACATTGAAGGAAATTTGAAACTGCTGGCTAAGGCTAAGCGTAAATTTGCTAAGATTGTAATTCACATCAGCAGTAATGACACCCGGTTACGCCAATCGGAGGTCACTAAAATTAACATTGAATCGGTGTGTAACTTTGCAAAAACAATGTCGGACTCTGTAGTTTTCTCTGGGCCCCTCCCCAATCGGACCGGGAGTGACATGTTTAGCCGTATGTTCTCCTTGAATTGCTGGCTGTCTGAGTGGTGTCCAAAAAATGAGGTGGGCTTCATAGATAATTGGCAAAGCTTCTGGGGAAAACCTGGTCTTGTTAGGAGAGACGGCATCCATCCCACTTTGGATGGAGCAGCTCTCATTTCTAGAAATCTGGCCAATTTTCTTAAATCCTCCAAACCGTGACTATCCAGGGTTGGGACCAGGAAGCAGAGTTGTAGTCTTACACACCTCTCTGCAGCTTCTCTCCCCCTGCCATCCCCTCATTACCCCATCCCCGTAGAGACGGTGCCTGCTCCCAGACTACCAATAACCAGCAAAAATCTATTTAAGCATAAAAATTCAAAAAGAATAAATAATATAGCACCTTCAACTGCACCACAGACTAAAACAGTTAAATGTGGTCTATTAAACATTAGGTCTCTCTCTTCTAAGTCCCTGTTAGTAAATGATATAATAATTGATCAACATATTGATTTATTCTGCCTTACAGAAACCTGGTTACAGCAGGATGATTATGTTAGTTTAAATGAGTCAACACCCCCGAGTCACACTAACTGCCAGAACGCTCGTAGCACGGGCCGAGGCGGAGGATTAGCAGCAATCTTCCAGCTTATTAATTAATCAAAAACCCAGACAGAGCTTTAATTCATTTGAAAGCTTGACTCTTAGTCTTGTCCATCCAAATTGGAAGTCAACTCAATCAATCAACTTTTTTCTTGTATAGCGCCAAATCACAACAAACAGTTGCCCCAAGGCGCTCCACATTGCAAGGCAAGGCCATACAATAATTATGAAACACAGTCTACGTCTAAAGCAACATAACCAAGGGATGGTCCAGGGTCACCCGATCCAGCCCTAACTATAAGCCTTAGCGAAAAGGAAAGTTTTAAGCCTAATCTTAAAAGTAGAGAAGACTGGAAGTCCCAAAAACCAGTTTTATTTGTTGTTATCTATCGTCCTCCTGGTCGTTACTGTGAGTTTCTCTGTGAATTTTCAGAACTTTTGTCTGACTTAGTGCTTAGCTCAGATAAGAGAATTATAGTGGGCGATTTTAACATCCACACAGATGCTGAGAATGACAGCCTCAGCACTGCATTTAATCTATTATTAGACTCAATTGGCTTTGCTCAAAATGTAAATGAGTCCACCCACCACTTTAATCATATCTTAGATCTTGTTCTGACTTATGGTATGGATATTGAAGACTTAACAGTATTCCCTGAAAACTCCCTTCTGTCTGATCATTTCTTAATAACATTTACATTTACTCTGATGGACTACCCAGCAGTGGGGAATAAGTTTCATTACACTAGAAGTCTTTCAGAAAGCGCTGTAACTAGGTTTAAGGATATGTTTCCTTCTTTATGTTCCCTAATGCCATATACCAACACAGTGCAGAGTAGCTACCTAAACTCTGTAAGTGAGATAGAGTATCTCGTCAGTAGTTTTACATCCTCATTGAAGACAACTTTGGATGCTGTAGCTCCTCTGAAAAAGAGAGCTTTAAATCAGAAGTGCCTGACTCCGTGGTATAACTCACAAACTCGCAGCTTAAAGCAGATAACCCGTAAGTTGGAGAGGAAATGGCGTCTCACTAATTTAGAAGATCTTCACTTAGCCTGGAAAAGAGTCTGTTGCTCTATAAAAAAGCCCTCCGTAAAGCTAGGACATCTTACTACTCATCACTAATTGAAGAAAATAAGAACAACCCCAGGTTTCTTTTCAGCACTGTAGCCAGACTGACAAAGAGTCAGAGCTCTATTGAGCCGAGTATTCCTTTAACTTTAACTAGTAATGACTTCTTGACTTTCTTTGCTAATAAAATTTTAACTATTAGAGAAAAAATTACTCATAACCATCCCAAAGACGTATCGTTATCTTTGGCTGCTTACAGTGATGCCGGTATTTGGTTAGACTCTTTCTCTCAGATTGTTCTGTCTGAGTTATTTTCATTAGTTACTTCATCCAAACCATCAACATGTCTATTAGACCCCATTCCTACCAGGCTGCTCAAGGAAGCCCTACCATTATTTAATGCTTCGATCTTAAATATGATCAATCTATCTTTATTAGTTGGCTATGTACCACAGGCTTTTAAGGTGGCAGTAATTAAACCATTACTTAAAAAGCCATCACTTGACCCAGCTATCTTAGCTAATTATAGGCCAATCTCCAACCTTCCTTTTCTCTCAAAAATTCTTGAAAGGGTAGTTGTTAAACAGCTAACTGATCATCTGCAGAGGAATGGTCTATTTGAAGAGTTTCAGTCAGGTTTTAGAATTCATCATAGTACAGAAACAGCATTAGTGAAGGTTACAAATGATCTTCTTATGGCCTCAAACAGTGGACTCATCTCTGTGCTTGTTCTGTTAGACCTCAGTGCTGCTTTTGATACTGTTGACCATAAAATTTTATTACAGAGATTAGAGCATGCCATAGGTATTAAAGGCACTGCGCTGCGGTGGTTTGAATCATATTTATCTAATAGATTACAATTTGTTCATGTAAATGGGGAATCTTCTTCACAGACTAAGGTCAATTATGGAGTTCCACAAGGTTCTGTGCTAGGACCAATTTTATTCACTTTATACATGCTTCCCTTAGGCAGTATTATTAGATGGCATTGCTTAAATTTTCATTGTTACGCAGATGATACCCAGCTTTATCTATCCATGAAGCCAGAGGACACACACCAATTAGCTAAACTGCAGGATTGTCTTACAGACATAAGGACATGGATGACCTCTAATTTCCTGCTTTTAAACTCAGATAAAACTGAAGTTATTGTACTTGGCCCCACAAATCTTAGAACACGGTGTCTAACCAGATCCTTACTCTGGATGGCATTACCCTGACCTCTAGTAATACTGTGAGAAATCTTGGAGTCATTTTTGATCAGGATATGTCATTCAAAGCGCATATTAAACAAATATGTAAGACTGCTTTTTTGCATTTACGCAATATCTCTAAAATTAGAAAGGTCTTGTCTCAGAGTGATGCTGAAAAACTAATTCATGCATTTATTTCCTCTAGGCTGGACTATTGTAATTCATTATTATCAGGTTGTCCTAAAAGTTCCCTGAAAAGCCTTGAGTTAATTCAAAATGCTGCAGCTAGAGTACTGACGGGGACTAGAAGGAGAGAGCATATCTCACCCATATTGGCCTCTCTTCATTGGCTTCCTGTTAATTCTAGAATAGAATTTAAAATTCTTCTTCTTACTTATAAGGTTTTGAATAGTCAGGTCCCTTCTTATCTTAGGGACCTCATAGTACCATATCACCCCAATAGAGCGCTTCGCTCTCAGACTGCAGGCTTACTTGTAGTTCCTAGGGTTTGTAAGAGTAGAATGGGAGGCAGAGCCTTCAGCTTTCAGGCTCCTCTCCTGTGGAACCAGCTCCCAATTCGGATCAGGGAGACAGACACCCTTTCTACTTTTAAGATTAGGCTTAAAACTTTCCTTTTTGCTAAAGCTTACAGTTAAGGCTGGATCGGGTGACCCTGAACCATCCCTTAGTTATGCTGCTATAGACTTAGACTGCTGGGGGGTTCCCATAATGCACTGAGTGTTTCTTTCTCTTTTTGCTCTGTATGCACCACTCTGCATTTAATCATTAGTGATTGATCTCTGCTCCCCTCCAGAGCATGTCTTTTTCCCGGTTCTCTCCCTCAGCCCCAACCAGTCCCAGCAGAGGACTGCCCCTCCCTGAGCCTGGTTCTGCTGGAGGTTTCTTCCTGTTAAAAGGGAGTTTTTCCTTCCCACTGTTGCCAAGTGCTTGCTCACAGGGGGTCGTTTTGACCGTTGGGGTTTTTCCGTAATTATTGTATGGCTTTGCCTTACAATATAAAGCGCCTTGGGGCAACTGTTTGTTGTGATTTGGCGCTATATAAATAAAATTGATTTGATTTGAAAGAAACTTATATATTTCTTCATAATTGATGTAAATAAAGTCCAAGACATATTGTTCATGTTTCCATCCCCTGACATGTCTAGAGAAGAAAACTGGGAATAAAACTGATTATTATTTACAGGTTTTATCAGGTTTTAGAGATTTGCTTTCAGTTTGAGTTTGAGGAAGATAATTTTAGAAATTTTAATTCTTTTTTGTTTATCTTGTATTTAAAATGTCATAAACAAATTAAAATGTGTGAAATTTCAAGTGTTCCAATACTTTTGGAGTGCACAGTATCCTAACCTTTGATGTGTGCAAAATGAGTGTGGTTATTATTACTGTTTTGTTTAAGAATATTTAGTTTTCACTGTTGCTGCACTTACTAAGGTGATCGCCGGCCACTAGCCCTAAGCTTCACTAAAAGACCCAGAATTTAGGTAAAGCTGAGGCCACGGCAAGCTCTGTTTCCCAATAAAATGACTTAAAAGAGCAAATTGCATAAAAGAAAACTATACCAGTATGCTAGCCCAACGACGGGAAAAATAAGTGAGTATTAAGTCTGGACTTGAAAGTCTCCACAGAATGTGACTGTTTTATTGAAGCGGGGAGATCATTCCACAGAACAGGGGCAGAATAAGAGAAAGCTTTATGACCTGCAGACTTCGTATTCACCCTAGGGACACCGGTACGTAAGGTATAATTAGGTCAGCTAAGTAGGGAGGTGCCAGTCCATGAACAATTTTATAGACTAGTAGCAGAACCTTAAAATCTTATCTCAGTGGGACAGGAAGCCAGTGAAGGGATGCCAAAATGGGTGTAATGTGGTCGAAATTTCTGCTTTGTGTATAAAGTAAGGATGCAGCATTTTGAACCATTTGGAGAGCCCTAATGCTCAACTGCGGTAAACCAGAAAATAGAATATTGCAGTAGTCCAATATAGAAGAGATAAATGCATGGATCAGGGTCTCAGCATCAGCATCAGGATGGGACGAATCTTCGCTATATTTCGCAGGTGGAAGAAAGCAGTCCTTGTGATATTTCTAATGTGGAGGTCAAAGGACAATGTAGGATCAAAAATTACCCCAAGGTTCCTCACTTTGTCAGTGTGATGTATGACACACAAGCCTAGGCTGAGCGTTAACTGGTCAAATGGATGCCAATGTCTCAGTGAACCAAGAACCATCATTTCAGTGTTATCAGAGTTTAAAAGTAGGAAGTTTCTAGACATCCAACTTCTCACTGATACAAGGCAATCTTCTAAGGATTTTATGTGAACACAGTGACACCACATTTTTTCCAGAATTTTAGAGCAAAATGATAGATTGGATGTCGGCCGATAGTTTTTCAATACACTATGTTCAATATTAGGTTTCTTAAGTCATGGTTTAATCACTGCAGATTTAAAACATTTAGGAACAGATCCAGAAGTTAAAAAAAAGATTAATAATTTCCAGCACAGTCGGCCCAAGAGTGGGCCACAGGTCCTTAAACAGTTTTGTTGATATAGGATCAAATAAGCAGGTTGTCCTTTTTGTTGACGTTACGAGTTTCGTCAGCATTCCTAGTGAGGTACTATCAAATTCTGTAAATCTAGGTAATACCTCAGTAATGGTGCCCACCTCAATAGCAGGGTGTAGTGGCTGAGTTAAGGCATGCTGGGATATGTTTAAACTAACGTCTTCTATTTTCTTCTCAAAGTAATCCAGGAAATCTTGTGCTGTAAAAGAAGACCGAACTGCAGGTGGTTGTCCATGAATAAGTGTTGCCATCGTGTCGAACAAGAACTTTGAGTTATGCTTGTTTTTTTTTTTGTTTTGTTTTGTTTTTTTAATCAAATCAGATTAATAGGTCTGCTTTGTTGCCAAAAATGCATGCTTATAGTCTAAGATAGCATCATGTCACGCAAGGTGGAATACTTCTAATTTTGAACAACGCCATTTCCGTTCTAGACCTCTTGCCATATGCTTGCGGTCACGCAAGTAATCATTGAACCAAGGTGACTGTGATTTGGGAGAGCACTGTTTTAACACAGGTGGTGCAATCATGTCGAGTGTAGTTTTGAGCACTGACTTTAAACTATCCACAAGTCTGTCCACTGATTGGGTATTTGCCAAATGTGAAGCTAAGACATCAGGCATTCTAGCTTTGAGTTCAGTCTTAGTTGAGGAGTTGATGCATTGCCATAGTGATATATAAGGTTGTTGTTCTACTAAACACGACAGCGGAACAAAATTAAATATTCTTAAACAAAACAGTAATAATACTACACTCATTTTCCGCTCATCATAAGGTTAGAATACAGTGTCATCCAAAAGTACTGGAACACTAGGTATTTCACACATTTTAATTTGCTTATGCCATTTCAAATATGTATATGTCGCGGACATGAATGAGCGAAGTTCATCAGAATCTCACCATGTCATTTAGGTCCTTCAGACTTTACTTTGAATAAATGCTTCAAGGGAGCATTAGCATGGCAAAAACCTTTCAGCTGGGGGTCTGGGGGGGGGGGGGCGGGGGGCACCTTGCTAAGCATTTCTCTTTCTTTGCCTCTCACATACCTGGAAAAGCTCCTCGCCACCTAACCATGACCTTTAGGTCCTTCAGACTGTTTCAGTAAAATTGTTCTTGGGAGCATGAGCATGACTAAAACCTTTCAGCTTCTGGGGGGGGGGGGGGCTCTGCTACTCCCCACCTTCTTTTTTGCTTTTCAGCTGACCCCCCCAATTACAGCCCTCTTAACCCCCTGCCACTTTAAGCCTTTTTTTTATTGTAGATGTACACTCAACAAAAATATGAACGCAACACTTTTGGTTTTGCTCCCATTTTGTATGAGATGAACTCAAAGATCTAAAACTTTTTCCACATACACAATATCACCATTTCCCTCAAATATTGTTCACAAACCAGTCTAAATCTGTGATAGTGAGCACTTCTCCTTTGCTGAGATAATCCATCCCACCTCACAGGTGTGCCATATCAAGATGCTGATTAGACACCATGATTAGTGCACAGGTGTGCCTTAGACTGTCCACAATAAAAGGCCACTCTGAAAGGTGCAGTTTTGTTTTATTGGGGGGGGGGGGGGATACCAGTCAGTATCTTGTGTGACCACCATTTGCCTCATGCAGTGCAACACATCTCCTTTGCATAGAGTTGATCAGGTTGTCAATTGTGGCCTGTGGAATGTTGGTCCACTCCTCTTCAATGGCTGTGCGAAGTTGCTGGATATGGCAGGAACTGGTACACGCTGTCGTATACGCCAGTCCAGAGCATCCCAAACATGCTCAATGGGTGACATGTCCGGTGAGTATGCCGGCCATGCAAGAACTGGGACATTTTCAGCTTCCAAGAATTGTGTACAGATCCTTGCAACATGGGGCCGTGCATTATCCTGCTGCAACATGAGGTGATGTTCTTGGATGGCACAACAATGGGCCTCAGGATCTCGTCACGGTATCTCTGTGCATTCAAAATGCCATCAATAAAATGCACCTGTGTTCTTCGTCCATAACAGACGCCTGCCCATACCATAACCCCACCGCCACCATGGGCCACTCGATCCACAACATTGACATCAGAAAACCGCTCACCCACACGACGCCACACATGCTGTCTGCAATCAGAGTTGTAGTCTTACACACCTCTCTGCAGCTTCTCTCCCCCTGCCATCCCCTCATTACCCCATCCCCGTAGAGACGGTGCCTGCTCCCAGACTACCAATAACCAGCAAAAATCTATTTAAGCATAAAAATTCAAAAAGAAAAAATAATATAGCACCTTCAACTGCACCACAGACTAAAACAGTTAAATGTGGTCTATTAAACATTAGGTCTCTCTCTTCTAAGTCCCTGTTGGTAAATGATATAATAATTGATCAACATATTGATTTATTCTGCCTTACAGAAACCTGGTTACAGCAGGATGAATATGTTAGTTTAAATGAGTCAACACCCCCGAGTCACACTAACTGTCAGAATGCTCGTAGCACGGGCCGGGGCAGAGGATTAGCAGCAATCTTCCATTCCAGCTTATTAATTAATCAAAAACCCAGACAGAGCTTTAATTCATTTGAAAGCTTGACTCTTAGTCTTGTCCATCCAAATTGGAAGTCCCAAAAACCAGTTTTATTTGTTATTATCTATCGTCCACCTGGTCGTTACTGTGAGTTTCTCTGTGAATTTTCAGACCTTTTGTCTGACTTAGTGCTTAGCTCAGATAAGATAATTATAGTGGGCGATTTTAACATCCACACAGATGCTGAGAATGACAGCCTCAACACTGCATTTAATCTATTATTAGACTCTATTGGCTTTGCTCAAAAAGTAAATGAGTCCACCCACCACTTTAATCATATCTTAGATCTTGTTCTGACTTATGGTATGGAAATAGAAGACTTAACAGTATTCCCTGAAAACTCCCTTCTGTCTGATCATTTCTTAATAACATTTACATTTACTCTGATGGACTACCCAGCAGTGGGGAATAAGTTTCATTACACTAGAAGTCTTTCAGAAAGCGCTGTAACTAGGTTTAAGGATATGATTCCTTCTTTATGTTCTCTAATGCCATATACCAACACAGTGCAGAGTAGCTACCTAAACTCTGTGACCAAACTCTGTATCTCGTCAATAGTTTTACATCCTCATTGAAGACAACTTTGGATGCTGTAGCTCCTCTAAAAAAGAGAGCTTTAAATCAAAAGTGCCTGACTTCGTGGTATAACTCACAAACTCGTAGCTTAAAGCAGATAACCCGTAAGTTGGAGAGGAAATGGCGTCTCACTAATTTAGAAGATCTTCACTTAGCCTGGAAAAAGAGTCTGTTGCTCTATAAAAAAGCCCTCCGTAAAGCTAGGACATCTTTCTACTCATCACTAATTGAAGAAAATAAGAACAACCCCAGGTTTCTTTTCAGCACTGTAGGCCAGGCTGACAAAGAGTCAGAGCTCTATTGAGCTGAGTATTCCATTAACTTTAACTAGTAATGACTTCATGACTTTCTTTGCTAACAAAATTTTAACTATTAGAGAAAAAATTACTCATAACCATCCCAAAGACGTATCGTTATCTTTGGCTGCTTTTGCTGCTATATAAAAAAATTGATTGATTGATTGATTGATCTGCCCTGAACAGTGTGAACCGGGATTCATCTGTGAAGAGAACACCTCTCCAACGTGCCAAACGCCAGCGAATGTGAGCATTTGCCCACTCAAGTCGGTTACGATGACGAACTGGAGTCAGGTCGAGACCCCGATGAGGAAGACGAGCATGCAGATGAGCTTCCCTGAGACGGTTTCTGACAGTTTGTGCAGAAATTCTTTGGTTATGCAAACCGATTGTTTCAGCAGCTGTCCGAGTGGCTGGTCTCAGACGATCTTGGAGGTGAACATGCTGGATGTGGAGGTCCTGGGCTGGTGTTGTTACACGTGGTCTGCGGTTGTGAGGCTGGTTGGATGTACTGCCAAATTCTCTGAAACGCCTTTGGAGACGGCTTATGGTAGAGAAATGAACATTCAATACATGAGCAACAGCTCTGGTTGACATTCCTGCTGTCAGCATGCCAATTGCACGCTCCCTCAAATCTTGCGACATCTGTGGCATTGTGCTGTGTGATAAAACTGCACCTTTCAGAGTGGCCTTTTATTGTGGGCAGTCTAAGGCACACCTGTGCACTAATCATGGTGTCTAATCAGCATCTTGATATGGCACACCTGTGAGGTGGGATGGATTATCTCAGCAAAGGAGAAGTGCTCACTATCACAGATTTAGACTGGTTTGTGAACAATATTTGAGGGAAATGGTGATATTGTGTATGTGGAAAAAGTTTTAGATCTTTGAGTTCATCTCATACAAAATGGGAGCAAAACCAAATGCGTTTAAATTTTTGTTGAGTGTAGCATTAAATTCATGAAACACACATAAAACAAACACTAATTCATTATTTTATTGCAAAAAGCCACAAGAATTATCAATAATAAAACTTACTGTGAGCCAACCAACTCACTATTCATCTGTTTAAGCATTCTGAAATTCAAGGAGTTAGTTGATTATATTACAATATAAATGATGTGCAAAGCAAAAAGCAAACTTCTATCTCAACATGTCCAAAATCTGTTAAAAATGAAAGACTCCAGTCATAATTTGAGAAGAACATTATGATTTGATAAACCAAGGACTTGACCTATTGTAAAAAATGTGTTTCTGTAACAGGAGTAAAGATTTGGAAAACAAATTGTACCAAAAATATCAAATTATGCAGCACTCTAGTCGGTTTTAAAAGACTTTATAAAAATAATCTAATTTATTGTTACAATATGGAAAATTAAGTTTTTGTACTATTAATTTTGGATTGTGATGACAAATTTAAGTTCACTGATTAATTTCAAATGTGTTTTGTTGTATTTGTATTTGTTATTATGAGTATATTTACTTAAGGTAAAACGGCTAGGGCATATGCTTTTGTTTCTGCCTACAGGCTTTTGGTCACATTAGCTAACAGAAATCTTTTTTTTGTGCCAAGGAGTTTTGTTTTCTTTTGTGTGCCAAAATAAATAAACTCAAATACTAAATTTCAAAACAAAATAACAGTCACTGAAATCACATTTATTAATTACTTATTTGAAGACTACTGCTGTCAATTTACAATGGACATTTTTTGTTCTTTTTTACCAAAATCAAAACATAAAGACACTGAAAATCATGACACTTACGTAAAAGATAGTGGACAACCATATTGTGGGAACACACTGGATTTCTGCTGTAGTCATTTTCTTATCTCTACAGGATAAGAAAACATCCTCAAATTGGAAAGAGGCTACTGTAATCTCCATGTCTGTCTCAGTGCCTGTCTGTAATGATATCTTCCAAAAACAAAGAGCAATTTCAATTAAACTTGCTTGATAAACTCAGTGGCTAATCCTCTCACATGGACATGCTAAGGTTATAGGGCAAAGTTAAAAGTAAAATCAGAGGTCACCCTCTAACATACATTAATGCTGCTATTTCTGGTCTGAGATGATATACTGAAACACAGATTTCTACATATTCATTCATACTGTAATTGATTTATTGTGTGAAGTATAAAATGTATAAAATACAATAAAAGCACACATCATTAGTCATAAAAACTATCATTGTAAAACTTATAAATGACACAATGTAAAACTCACAAATATCATAATAAAAATAATCATCAAACAACATAAAAAATCATCAATCACAGTAAAAATCCAACATTGTAAAAATAATCATAGTATATATATATATATATATATATATATATATATATATATATATATATATATATATATTTTTTTTTTTATAATGGCACTAGGAATATTTACCACATGCTTAGGGAGGCTGTTCCACAAAGTTACAACTCTAATAGGAAAAAAAAGGTGTCCAAAGTTGCCATCACCTTAGTCTCAGTGTAACTGTTTGTATCTATGTTACAGAGCTATTCCACAGGACACTGGAGCAGCCCGATGAACCGCCAGGGGTAGCAGCCCAGGTGGATCACTGACACACTTCCCCACACCAGAGTTGGGACAAAGTCACCAGCAAGTCACTCTCAAGTCATGAATCGGTAAGTCACAAGTCTCAAGTCAAGTCCCAAGTCAAATCTCAATTCATAATGACCACCAATTTTTTGCAAGCTGACTTGAGACTTGCTGATTCATGACTTGAGAATTACTTGACGTTGACTCCATCCCACTTCTGCCCCCCCACCACAGAGGCACAGGAAACAACCATGCACACAAGGGGAAGTGCAAAGTCCCACAAGACCACACCACATGGCCCATGACCTCACAAGGGAGGAGCGAGCAGTAGGGGGGACAAGGGCTGATGAGCCATCACATCATATCCCCAAGCCCAGGAAGGGACCACCGAGCTGACGAGGGCAAGACATGGCCCCCAGACAAGTGGCAGGACCAAAACCCCTGAGCTGGGCGATGTGACAAACCCACCATGAGAGACTTACCCCATACTGTCAGCAGGACCCTCCCATGACCCCACTGCAGTCCCCCAGCTGTGCCCCCGGACCACAACCCAAACACTAAACCCCAAGATCAGAGACCACCCAAGTGAGAGCAGGACAGCACCCCCCCCCCCGCCAAAACCAAGGCTTCCATCCTCCCAGCAGCAGTCCACAACCTCAGTGCCATCATAAGCACCCCACTGCAACAGCCACCTCCCCAACAGGCCACAGCACCCTGGGCCCCACAAGTCCCAGAGTAGGGCCACAAGACCACGGCATGACAGGACAAATGACCCATGCCCCACACCAATGTCACATTGGTATGCAGTCCTTCCAGTGTATTTTCATGAGGTGCCTCAGCTACTGCATCTGGGTGCGCTGGAGTCATCGAATGTTGTAGCATTAGAGAATGTAATTCTCCGCTCTTTAAAGCAGACAGGAGAGAACCACAACTCTGTACACCTTACACTTGGTCCGCATGCAAATTCCTGGCCACTTCCACACTTTGCTTTATAGTTCATGCCCCAGTCTGCTCCACTCCAAGCTCTGGTGATGCAAACATCACTCATATTCTTCTGGCTGATCAGCATGTAATCTAGGAGGTGCCAATTCCCGGACCTTGAGTGCTTCCAGGTGAAGTAGTGGTGGGTGAAGACATCAGCAAATATTTTGCCAGGCCATAACTGCCAGGTCGAATTTACTGCAGGATTGTAGGAGCAGTTCCCCATTACTGTTGTATGTGCCATGGCCAAACCTTCCAAGTACTCTAGGCCATAAGGCATTGTCACTACCGACATGTGCATGGTGTCTGTGCGAGGGTTGTTACTGGCCATGGTTTTCAGTTGCTGGTAGAATATATCAGTGTCATCTTGGGCACTGCCCAAAGTAGGAGCGTAGACTCTGATTACATAGGCATGGGTCGTGTTAGTCATCACAAGTCGGAGAGTCATGAGCCTGTCAGAGACTGGTTTGAGCTCCTCAGAAAGTAATGTCAGCAACTGGTTTGAAATTGTGAAGCTAGTGTTGGAGATGCCTTGAAGTCTGGTCATGGTTGGTACGCCAGACCAGAAAATGGTATAATGTTTGTCACGCCTTTCCCCTGAGTCTACAAATCTAACCTCTAATCGGGCAACAATGTCAATACTGTACTCACTCAGAGGAGGGCGGTTTTCCTGATTGGACTGAGAGGGTTGTTGTCAAGGAGGGAGCATACATTCCACACAATCTGAATTCTTCTTCATCATTTGTTACCGCTGACCATGGTATGCCGGCCAGGTTAAGGGAACGGGTGAACCTTTTTTACCTCACCTTTTCTAGAGGCGTCCTCAGATTGAGGCAGGTAGGGCAGCCATAAATAGGGCCACCGGGTCACCAAGAAAGGACCTTGAACCCCTGTCACCCTTAGTAGGTCCACAACCATCACTCCTGGGCCACACAAACGCAAGTCCCTCACTACCAGCTTCCAGCATCTCGGGCCTGCTGGCACCAAGATGGGGCCGATCATTCGCAACATCAAGTTACGAGTGATGGGTCCCGTCATGGTGCCAGCTAACTGGCAAATGATCCGAGAAGCTGGAAGCTGGTAGTGAGGGACTGCTGGCACCATGATGGAGCCCATCATTTGTGACTTGATGTTGCTGGTTGGCCTGCACAGATTGCTTAAAGTGGGAGGAGCATTGCACTGGTACTCTACCCACTCCCTGGTTCTATTTGGCAATGAGTTAAGGCAGCATCCTGGCAGCCTGGTTATCTGATGAATGCGTTGCAGTATCGGTCATATCCAATGAGGTTCCCAACAGCCATTATTGACAGAGATGATTTCAGGTACCAGTCTTGGAAATCCACCACCTGCTGCCACGGTTTACACAGTGCCAGTCGTGGACGGGCAGGCCCTCCTGGCTACTTGTGTGTAGATGTCACAGGTGCCCAAGTAGGGTCATCCACCACCTGCTGCAATGGTGAATTTGCTGTTTGACCCATAGCTGGGGTAATACAAAACAGCACAACACTATTTAACCCATAGATGGGACACAGCCATGTACTACCACCTCAGGTCAGGGTTGACCTAGGAGTAATGGTGACTAAGAAGTTGATCCACACTCCCCACCACTCCAGAACTCCCAAATGGAGCCTCACCACTGGATGGAAAAAGGGAACTTCTTTAGTTTGCATATGATTGAAGCCATTAAGGCAGTTTGCAGCCGAGTGTGAAGCGTCCGGGATGAAAATCAGCACCTCCAAATCCGAGGCCATGGTTCTCGACCGAAAAAAGGTGCTTTGCCCTCTTCAGGTCGGTGGAGTGTCCTTGCCTCAAGTGGAGGAGTTTAAGTATCTCAGGGTCTTGAGGGACGGATGGAGCGTGAGATCGACAGACGGATCGGTGCAGCATCTGCAGTGATGCGGTCGCTGTATCGGACCATCATGGTGAAGAGAGAGCTAAGTAGGGGGGTAAAGCTCTCGATTTACTGATGGATCTATGTCCCGATCCTTCACAGGGTGGCTGGGCGCTCCCTTAGAGATAGGGTGAGGAGCTCGGTCACTCGGGAGGAGCTCGGAGTCGAGCCGCTGCTCTTCCACGTCGAAAAGAGTCAGTTGAGGTGGCTCGGGCATCTTTTCCGGATGCCCCCTGGACGCCTCGCTGGAGAGGTGTTCCGGGCACGTTCCATTGGGAGGAGGCCCCGGGGAAGACCCAGGACACGCTGGAGGGACTACATCTCTTGGCTGGCTTGGGAACGCCTTGGGGTTCCCCCGGAGGAGCTGGGGGAGGTGTATGTGGATTGGGAGGTCTGGGCGGCTTTGCTTGAGCTGCTGCCCCCGCGCCCCGACTCCAGATAAAGCGGAAGAAAATGGATGGATGGATGGATGGATGAAGCCATTAAGAATACAAATATCAAGAAGTTACCATGTACTATCAATGATTTTGAGAATCGAGATTACATTTTTGAATAGTTCAAAAGTAGGATCCCTATTTCAAATCTGGTGCTGATGATGAGTGGGACTACTATGTATACCAAGTTTGTTCTAGATTGACAGAGTTGGATCATGAAGTTATGATGCTTCCAAACATGCCCCAGTTTGCTATTCGGGATTAAATGGGAAGGAACAGCACTCTATGGAATAGCCCTATTAACAAGATATCTTAAGGATGCTAAATAGGTCTCTATGTAAAATATAATATTTCTGAACTAATTTTAAGGAAATATATTCAGATATATTAGTGTTAGTGAATTTAAATCTTAAAAGTCCCCCCAATTTTTTTTTGTTTTGTTTTGTTTTATTTTCTACATGCCTGATGCGTTTAAAACATATGTGTGGTGTCACTGTGTAATATTTAACTACATGTCTGCACTAGGCACTTGATGTTCCTGTTAAAATGTATTTCTGCACATTCACTTCGGATTCTCAGGCTACACCACAAAATAATCATGTCCCCTGCAGGGACGACAGAGAAAACATGTCTGTTTGAAAGGTGGATAAAAACAGGTTCTGTACAAAATGACTTCTTTAACGGTCTACTGTCTGTCACACCTTGACAGTTTAGCCTGCATATGCCGATCATATTAAAAATGCTGGTATACCTGGCATACGTCCAGTGAACAACACAATATTGTATTTATTTATTTGATTATTTCATAATTTCTTTATTTTTATCAAATGGTTAACTGCATTTTTTTATAATCCTGCAGGGGTGGATGGAACTGCAATCCCTTGTATGTGTGCATGTGTGTTTTTTTTTTCCTTTTCAAGCTGTAAAAGGGTGGTGGCCAAGTGGTTAGTGTGCTCGGTTTCAGTGTGGAAGGTTCCAGGTTCAAACTTTGCATCAGGAAGGGCATCCGGCATAAAACTTGTTGTGCCAATTCAACATTAAAGACATGATTCAATGAATAACCCCAAGTGAAAACAAAAGAGCAGCCAAAGGGACTTACTTACTTACAAGGTGACCAGAATAAAACAAGTGAGCCCAGTCTGAAAGCAATTCAATATTGTAGTTTAATTGAAGACGTGAAAGAGATTTAACTGATATGAGATTAGAAAGTACTGCCCTCAGGTGGAAGAATCAATTACTACAAAAAGATTGAATCATCTCATCGTGTCTTTGCTTTGTGCATAATTAGATAGATGTAGCGAGTGCAACGTCGTGCAGTACAAACAGACTGGGAGATGGGCAAACACAGAGGCACAGCGGCACGGCGCCGTGCGCTGCAATGTGCACACCCCGTCGTGTATGTGTGTGTGAAAAAATGCTTGTGTAAGCCCTGTTTGAAAAGCATTAGTCCTGTGTGGGCTGAGAAGAATTTTTATTAAGCAAGATCAAGGTAAAACAAAGTTTCACGTGTTTTCCATGACCTCGCGATATAGTCAACTGATGAAAAAGTGTGCAGTAATGATTTTATCATCTGTATCTGAACTATTGTGGTGCATGCATGAGACTTCGCCCTTTGGTTAAGCTGGGCAGTGATTTCATAATTAGAGGGCAATGCACTTGTCGAGTGTTTTGTTTCTGCAAGCATTGTGGTTTGCATTAATATTTCTAATGAATTCACTGCATCGACTTCACGGCGAGTCAAAGAGCACACCACAGCGCACCTTGCACAGCTGTCAGTTATATAGATGAGGACTTTGATGCAGCTCACAGATCAAATTCATACTTGAAATGACTACTAATGGACACTGAAAGGGGGTCAAAACAGCTGTGGCTGGGAAACAGTAAACCGCCTTTACAATGTGCTAATGAGCAGAAGTGATGCTTGCAGTCTTTTAAAGGGTTGCCATAGTGATTGTGGTGCAGTGTTGAAGTCATGACCACACGAGCTTCGCTCTAAACCCCCACAATCGGCTGAGACACAGTGTGTCATGACAGGTCTGTATTCAGCATGTAAGTGGCATTATGGTCGTAAAGGGCAAACCTACCTCAGTCATTAGTTGTGTCGCACCACATAGCAATTGTGTCGGAATGTGCAGCAGACTGTAAACTGGCTGCGCTATATAGATACACTTTCAGCAAAACTGTAACTGTGTTTTATCCCTAATCCACACTGTAAACAAAGACACATGCCACAGCCACATTTCTGCTCAACAAAGCCAAAACAAATCCACCTTGCATGTTTGACACAGAATCATGCAAAATTCTTTTTGATTCAGTGCCACTTGCATCGCGAGGAAGCATCAGATATGACTTTTTGCCACTCAGTACATTTCTCAAAGCATGATCCAGCACATAGGTGCCTCCATGCTGAGGATCTCTGCAGGTGGAGAAAGCCAAGTGGGCAGCCACATTTCATCTGCTTACTGCAGACTGATGGATACTTTTCAGAGGTGGGGATGAATTGGTTGTATGCCTGCGTGGTTAGCACCCAGATCCTAATGCGTTTCCATGGTGTGGTGGATGCAGCTACTTGCAGAGCCTGCACATGCTCCCAGACTTAATTTAGTGATACAACAATTTACTATGTATGGGGTTGATATTTAATCTAAGATGTGCATTGAAAAAGTATGTAACCTCATTTATCTCACAGAAACAAAGGGAGCTTGTGAGAAGTCATTTGGTGGGGAGGTGTAGGGAACCTTCTTGCGTGTGCATGAATTCTCCCATACCCACAGAGTGCATCAGTTGCTAGCATTCAGCCTTGAAGTGAACACGTGTACTGAGCACCTATCAGATTATCGTTTACTATAACACGGTGGAACGACTTCAGCTAAAGTATTGCATCTAACTTTGCCAAAAGCTGGGTGATACCATGTGGAAACTATTCATAAGATTCAGAAGCCTTTTGGTGATAATGCCATCAACATTACGCAAATAAAATAGTGGTATAACCACTTCAAAATTGAATGCATAAAAGTGGAGCGCGAAGCAAGTTCTGGTAGGCCATCCACAAGCTGAAATGACCAAGTGATTAACAGAATATGGACTTTGGTAATGGATGACCATCGTGTCACCATTTGAAAACTTGCAGACGAGGTAGGGATAAGCACAAATTGAGTACATTAATTTTGATGGAGGATTTGGGCATGTGGAGAATGTCAGGGAAATTCGTTTCAATGCTGCTAATGGTGGAGCAGAAGCAACTGTGCCATGAAATCTCGCAGGACATGCTGGAATGCAAAACTGTGCCCCAGACGTCCTGAACACTATCATCATATGGCTCAGAAATCAAAATTTCAGTCATTGTAATGGAAACATTTAACAATACCAAGGCAAAGAAAGCACAGCAGGTGCACAGCAATGTGAAATTCATGTTGACCATGTTTTTTGACTCCCATGGGGTGGCGCATCATGAGTACACATCACAAGGCCAACATATGAATAAACAGTATGACTGAGAGGTCCTACATTGCCTTTGTAATGGTGTGCACTGCAAATGACCAGATCTGTTGGTAGCAAAAACTTGGTAGCTCCTTAACGATAATTCTCCCGCTAGATCTCCTCAGCTGACTCAGGCTTTCCTGGCCAAAGACAACACTCCTCTGATATGTCAGGCTCCCTACTCTCCTGATAGATTTTTGGCATTTGCCCATGTTCAAAACAACACTAAAAAGGACTTGATCTGAGTTGTGACAGGACATCATGTGAATTGCGATGGCCAAGACGGAACACCATTCCAAAAGAAGCCTTTCAGAAATGCTTCCAACCCTGGCAGAACTGCTGGGAGAAGTGTGTGCAGTCCCAAGGAGATCACTTCAAAGGGGATTAGGATTTCAGGCCAGAGGTGGGACGAAGTCACCATCACGTCACTCTCAACTCATAAATCAACAAGTCCCAAGTCAAGTGTCAAGTCATAATGACCGCCAATTTTTGCAAGTTGACTTGAGATTTGACTTGGGACTTGCAGATTGATGCCTTGAGAATGACTTGACAGTGACTTCGTCCCAACTCTGTTTCAGACCATCAGGTGAGTAACTGTATTTTTCTCTGCCATAGGTGGGATTATTTTTAAGTGTACGAAAGACAACATATGATATCATATTAGTGTTTGTCAGCATATGTGCATCTTTAGCTACGGTGCAAATGAAAAATATTCACAGCGCTTCACTTTTTCTGCATTTTGTTATGGTACAGCCTTTTTCCAAAATGGAGTCAATTCATTTTTTCCTCAAAATTCTATTCACAACTTCTCACTTTGTCATTAAGGGGTATTTTGTGTAGAAGTTTGGGATAAAAATGAATTTCATTCATTTTTGAATTAGGTTGTAACATTTAAAAAAATGTGGAAAAAGTGAAGCTCTGTCAATACTTTCGGGATGCACTATACTACGTCCCAAAAATACCCATTCTACACAACTCCCATATTTAATCATTTTTTTATCAAAATGTATATATTTAATGCATTCTTCTCAAAATCGAATTACTTTGTCCTTCCCTGGCATTCGGTCACTTCACCAAGTTTGGACTTTTTTTTGTGTGGAAAGCTGTAATTGTTTTCCATGGGACTGTGAAGAATTAGGTGAATTTGCATGAAACAAAGAACTTAGAATGTTGTGGTAAATGTTGCTGTTAGTTCTGCTGTTCTGCATGAGACAGTTGTCTATTTATGTCTTTGCTGCTTTTAGTTTCATCCTAAATACTAATAGCTACATGGGTGAAATCTGTGAATGTTGTTGGCCTGATTCTGGCTGTGGTTTTCACAATACTATTGCTATAAATAACTGTATTTCTATTGATGATCCATAATAAGGACATACTGGGTAATAAAAGGAGACACTTGGCT
Source organism: Thalassophryne amazonica (assembly GCF_902500255.1). NCBI lineage: Eukaryota > Metazoa > Chordata > Actinopteri > Batrachoidiformes > Batrachoididae > Thalassophryne > Thalassophryne amazonica. The sequence continues at coordinate 31,022,572 of NC_047103.1, read as the reverse complement.
ATAAAATCAGTGCACTCTCAGTCCGAGGAAGGAAGCTTTGTGAAAAACAGTAGCATCTGCAAGAGCTCTGGGGTTACATTCAGTTAATATGCTGTCACTAAACATGATTGATACAACAAATATGCAAAACTAATGTACATTATTTGTTTAATCCATCACCAATGACCATGGGGATGGAAAAAGGCTGCACACTACACTCATGCCTTGTCCACACAGAAACAGAACTTACCCTGTACAATCTTTTTCTTTGTCATTTTCAAAAAGTGTTCCGTAATCACAAACTGTTTCAAGCAGGGCCGGCTCCAGAGATTTTTTTTTCTGCAGGTGCTATGGGGGAGCTTGGTATTTTTATGAAGGTGCTATGAAATAAGGGCCTGTGTGTCACAACGGCTTTGTGCTACACCTCTGCCACGTTCCCAGCCTGGGGCTCTATGTTAAAATGTAATATTCACCTGAAAGTCCATGAACAATCTTACCCCAATACAATAGTCTTGATCAAAAATAAGTGACAACTGAGCCTTTGACAGCATAGTGAAATTGCTGCAATTTACGCACGCATACTACAACCTCAGTTATGTACTAAAACAACTACAATCTCCTGCCAGTTAACAAAACGGAAGCTTTAAAATCAACCAAAGGCTCATTTATATTATATCAATAACATAAATATGCATGAAGAGACAAGAATTCAAAATAAATGACATAAAATACATTCAATTAACACACGTCAGCCGAATAAACACGCTCTTACCTTTTGATGTCTTCATAATAAAACAATCCTCCGGTTGTTATGGTTAAGGGCAAAGGCATCAATGATTTTTTTTTTCTTGGTCCAGAGCTCGGGTTCTCTCTGAGTTTATTGCCAGCAGTGCCAGGTTGCTGGTCCGAGAGTCTCCACTGCTGTTCCTTAAATAGTTCTTTAAACGACGCAGACATGAGAAACTGTGCTCACAGCTCACTGATGTGACACGAAGGGTCAGAGATATGTACAGGACTTTAAACAAGTCTATAAAAGCATCCTTGTATGTTCTCATCAGGGCTAAAAACTCCTGTGTGGTACTGATCCTATGGCCCTGTTCTTCTTTCCTCTGAAGTAGCCGGCGAGCTAGATAGAGTTCTGCACACAGGTTTTCCTCCCTGACCCCATAGTGTTGGGCCATGGGCATGATGTGCTCCTTGTCCAGAAATGACGAGTGTTTGGGGCCCAAAGCTGGTACCCTTCTCAAAACAATATTTGTCTCCATTGAAAAGCGGCGTTTCATCTCCATCAATAGCCTGTCTATGACAGGAAAGAAAGAGTGTATCTTTAGGTCTTCCACTGTGTCTATATGTGCTCTTTCTAAAGGGGCCTCCACCACAAATCCCTCAAGGTGTCGAGCTGTCTGAACCAACCTTCTCTCACGCGGAATCTGAGGAGAAAGTCTTATTTTGTCTTATTAAAGTGGTGTCCAAAAAATGAGGTGGGCTTCATAGATAATTGGCAAAGCTTCTGGGGAAAACCTGGTCTTGTTAGGAGAGACGGCATCCATCCCACTTTGGATGGAGCAGCTCTCATTTCTAGAAATCTGGCCAATTTTCTTAAATCCTCCAAACCGTGACTATCCAGGGTTGGGACCAGGAAGCAGAGTTGTAGTCTTACACACCTCTCTGCAGCTTCTCTCCCCCTGCCATCCCCTCATTACCCATCCCCGTAGAGACGGTGCCTGCTCCCAGACTACCAATAACCAGCAAAAATCTATTTAAGCATAAAAATTCAAAAGAAAAATAATATAGCACCTTCAACTGCACCACAGACTAAAACAGTTAAATGTGGTCTATTAAACATTAGGTCTCTCTCTTCTAAGTCCCTGTTGGTAAATGATATAATAATTGATCAACATATTGATTTATTCTGCCTAACAGAAACCTGGTTACAGCAGGATGAATATGTTAGTTTAAATGAGTCACACCCCCGAGTCACACTAACTGTCAGAATGCTCGTAGCACGGGCCGGGGTGGAGGATTAGCAGCAATCTTCCATTCCAGCGTATTAATTAATCCAAAACCCAGACAGAGCTTTAATTCATTTGAAAGCTTGTCTCTTAGTCTTGTCCATCCAAATTGGAAGTCCCAAAAACCAGTTTTATTTGTTATTATCTATCGTCCACCTGGTCGTTACTGTGAGTTTCTCTGTGAATTTTCAGACCTTTTGTCTGACTTAGTGCTTAGCTCAGATAAGATAATTATAGTGGGCGATTTTAACATCCACACAGATGCTGAGAATGACAGCCTCAACACTGCATTTAATCTATTATTAGACTCTATTGGCTTTGCTCAAAAAGTAAATGAGTCCACCCACCACTTTAATCATATCTTAGATCTTGTTCTGACTTATGGTATGGAAATAGAAGACTTAACAGTATTCCCTGAAAACTCCCTTCTGTCTGATCATTTCTTAATAACATTTACATTTACTCTGATGGACTACCCAGCAGTGGGGAATAAGTTTCATTACACTAGAAGTCTTTCAGAAAGCACTGTAACTAGGTTTAAGGATATGATTCCTTCTTTATGTTCTCTAATGCCGTATACCAACACAGTGCAGAGTAGCTACCTAAACTCTGTAAGGGAGATAGAGTATCTCGTCAATAGTTTTACATCCTCATTGAAGACAACTTTGGATGCTGTAGCTCCTCTGAAAAAGAGAGCTTTAAATCAGAAGTGTCTGACTCCGTGGTATAACTCACAAACTCGTAGCTTAAAGCAGATAACCCGTAAGTTGGAGAGGAAATGGCGTCTCACTAATTTAGAAGATCTTCACTTAGCCTGGAAAAAGAGTCTGTTGCTCTATAAAAAAGCCCTCCGTAAAGCTAGGACATCTTTCTACTCATCACTAATTGAAGAAAATAAGAACAACCCCAGGTTTCTTTTCAGCACTGTAGCCAGGCTGACAAAGAGTCAGAGCTCTATTGAGCTGAGTATTCCATTAACTTTAACTAGTAATGACTTCATGACTTTCTTTGCTAACAAAATTTTAACTATTAGAGAAAAAATTACTCATAACCATCCCAAAGACGTATCGTTATCTTTGGCTGCTTTCAGTGATGCCGGTATTTGGTTAGACTCTTTCTCTCCGATTGTTCTGTCTGAGTTATTTTCATTAGTTACTTCATCCAAACCATCAACATGTTATTAGACCCCATTCCTACCAGGCTGCTCAAGGAAGCCCTACCATTATTTAATGCTTCGATCTTAAATATGATCAATCTATCTTTGTTAGTTGGCTATGTACCACAGGCTTTTAAGGTGGCAGTAATTAAACCATTACTTAAAAAGCCATCACTTGACCCAGCTATCTTAGCTAATTATAGGCCAATCTCCAACCTTCCTTTTCTCTCAAAAATTCTTGAAAGGGTAGTTGTAAACAGCTAACTGATCATCTGCAGAGGAATGGTCTATTTGAAGAGTTTCAGTCAGGTTTTAGAATTCATCATAGTACAGAAACAGCATTAGTGAAGGTTACAAATGATCTTCTTATGGCCTCAGACAGTGGACTCATCTCTGTGCTTGTTCTGTTAGACCTCAGTGCTGCTTTTGATACTGTTGACAATAAAATTTTATTACAGAGATTAGAGCATGCCATAGGTATTAAAGGCACTGCGCTGCGGTGGTTTGAATCATATTTGTCTAATAGATTACAATTTGTTCATGTAAATGGGGAATCTTCTTCACAGACTAAAGTTAATTATGGAGTTCCACAAGGTTCTGTGCTAGGACCAATTTTATTCACTTTATACATGCTTCCCTTAGGCAGTATTATTAAACGGTATTGCTTAAATTTTCATTGTTACGCAGATGATACCCAGCTTTATCTATCCATGAAGCCAGAGGACACACACCAATTAGCTAAACTGCAGGATTGTCTTACAGACATAAAGACATGGATGACCTCTAATTTCCTGCTTTTAAACTCAGATAAAACTGAAGTTATTGTACTTGGCCCCACAAATCTTAGAAACATGGTGTCTAACCAGATCCTTACTCTGGATGGCATTACCCTGACCTCTAGTATACTGTGAGAAATCTTGGAGTCATTTTTGATCAGGATATGTCATTCAAAGCGCATATTAAACAAATATGTAGTACTGCTTTTTTGCATTTACGCAATATCTCTAAAATCAGAAAGGTCTTGTCTCAGAGTGATGCTGAAAAACTAATTCATGCATTTATTTCCTCTAGGCTGGACTATTGTAATTCATTATTATCAGGTTGTCCTAAAAGTTCCCTAAAAAGCCTTCAGTTAATTCAAAATGCTGCAGCTAGAGTACTGACGGGGACTAGAAGGAGAGAGCATATCTCACCCATATTGGCCTCTCTTCATTGGCTTCCTGTTAATTCTAGAATAGAATTTAAAATTCTTCTTCTTACTTATAAGGTTTTGAATAATCAGGTCCCATCTTATCTTAGGGACCTCGTAGTACCATATCACCCCAATAGAGCGCTTCGCTCTCAGACTGCAGGCTTACTTGTAGTTCCTAGGGTTTGTAAGAGTAGAATGGGAGGCAGAGCCTTCAGCTTTCAGGCTCCTCTCCTGTGGAACCAGCTCCCAATTCAGATCAGGGAGACAGACACCCTCTCTACTTTTAAGATTAGGCTTAAAACTTTCCTTTTTGCTAAAGCTTATAGTTAGGGCTGGATCAGGTGACCCTGAACCATCCCTTAGTTATGCTGCTATAGACGTAGACTGCTGGGGGGTTCCCATGATGCACTGTTTCTTTCTCTTTTTGCTCTGTATGCACCACTCTGCATTTAATCATTAGTGATCGATCTCTGCTCCCCTCCACAGCATGTCTTTTTCCTGGTTCTCTCCCTCAGCCCCAACCAGTCCCAGCAGAAGACTGGCTCTCCCTGAGCCTGGTTCTGCTGGAGGTTTCTTCCTGTTAAAAGGGAGTTTTTCCTTCCCACTGTAGCCAAGTGCTTGCTCACAGGGGGTCGTTTTGACCGTTGGGGTTTTACATAATTATTGTATGGCCTTGCCTTACAATATAAAGCGCCTTGGTGCAACTGTTTGTTGTGATTTGGCGCTATATAAAAAAATTGATTGATTGATTGATTGATTTTTGAGCACATATCCTCAATATGCTCCCGTATTTCTTTCCATTTTTCCTCCGTGCGCATTTCTGATAAGTGCTGATGACAGACTGTACAAGGTCATCTGCTGCTCCAAGGTTAAAATTAGGGAACTGTAGCTGATCAGACATGAACTTAGTGGTTTGATATACATCTTCAAAAAGTGTGAGATGCAGACCAAACTTGTCATCCATCACTGCACTAACTGCTTTCGCCTCCATCCTCCGATGTGCGTTTGTCTGTCTGATGATGTTATGCAGGGTAGCTTGGATTGCTGGGAGAGTTTTTTTGACAGCCCTGATGGCATTGTATTGGCATGCCCACCTAGTGTCACCTAGTGTGTTAAGTTCTATGCACTTTGCTGTTGGCTCAATCTCTTTTTGTTTTTTTCATAAAGAGATCATGTACCACCGACCCAGAAAAAATCTGTACAGCATCTGTAGTGTTCCAAAAAACTTTGCAGGAGCAGTGATGTTATGTACACAGTCCACTAACACTAAATTCAGCCTTTGTGCATGACAGTGCATGTAGATTGCATTTGGTACCTCTTTTCTGAACTTTTCCTGCACTTCATTGTTACATCCCGACATAACCGATGCTCCATCATATCACTGGCCAACGCAAAACTGCAGATTAATATTACACTGACTGAGAGTGCGCTTGATGCTGACAAGTAAGGAGTCAGCATCCATTCCACCTGCAGCAGTAAAATGCAAAAACTCCTCCTGCACTTTCTCTGTCCCTGGCTTCAAATACCCAGTGATCACTGATATCTGTTCTTTTTTTGCTCACATCCTTACTTTCATCCACCAAAATGGCAAAGCACTCAGCATCCCTCACCTCATCACTTATGCCTCTCCGAATCATTTCAGCCATCACAGAAAAACAAAAAAAACAAAAAAATCATTTGGGATGTCATGGTGAATATATTTGGCATTTGATGGGTTGTTGTCCAGCTTTTTCTTCACCACTGGGTCAAATAATCCAATTATATCCAGAAATTCGCGAAAATTCCCTCTGTTTGCGGACTCCTCACCCTCACTGTGGCCTCTCTGTGCGATCCCTTGGCAAGCTGTGTACCGTAAACGTTCCACCACTACCTTAATATAACGTTGGTTCTCCATAACCAAAGCTGAATGTCCCTTGTCCAGCATGTTTGCTATATTTGAGCCACTTGTCTCAGTTTGCTTAAATGCACTCCATGTCTCCATGGCAAATTTATGTCCCATACTTTCATGATGGCTCGTCAGAGATGCAGAAGCCTTTCACCAATTATTAAATCTATTGCTGGTAAAAGCTGGCTCCATGTGAAATCCATGGCTCTGTTTCAACAAATGCCAACACGCAAAGCAGAACGCTGTATCTTTGGACACACTGCATTCCAGCCATATGTACTGATCCATCCAGCTTCTGTTAAAACTCCTCTGTTGGTTGCCGAACAGCCTTGGAGGATATTTTTGTAGTACAGTGTTCCTTGGACCCTCACATGGCTGAGAGCTAATGTCACCTGCACAGCCAGAGTGGTCTGTGGAGCGCGGTTGCCCTTCAACATCTTCATCCTTGTCTTGGTCCTGCTCGGTTTCTGGTGCCTCAAAATTTTCATCGGGTAAGGCAGAAGAGGAAGCCTGACTTGCTGCTTCCCCACCGTCTGAAGCCGTTTTATCCAACCGTGCACGTTTATGATAAACGAAATGATCCATCTCTGCACTGTACACCGCGATGAAGTTAGCAAAAACTTTGCGCACTGAAGAGCCGTGGGGTCAAATGTGAAGCGCGGCCAATTGTTACGAGTGACATTGGTTGATTTTAATCACGTGCATTTTTCAGCTATTGATTTTTAAATTCATTAAGTGTTTTTTTTTTTTCTTTTTTACCTGAATGTGTATAACTTACCTAATAACATTAAATTAAAAAAAGAACCGGAACTAATTTTTGGGAGGTACTATGGGGGTGCTTTGACAGTCGCAGAGGTAGCTGAAGTGCCCCCTAGTGACCCCTTGGCACCGCCTATGATTTCAAGAAATGTCTGCTCTGAAGGACATGTTGCACCAAAATCATAACAATTTAGATTTAGGCTGTTAGTGTCCATCTGATGATCCACTGGGATTACTTTGTGCACTTCCGTGACCGGTTTCAAAGTGTACAGCATTCACAACAAAGAGCTACAGAGATGTCCGAAAACAAAGTACTCGTGAGTACTCGGGTGTTTCAGACAAGTGATGTCACAACTAGAAGAACATTAAGAACGGAGGCACAGATTAATTCAGAAAATTGACATAAGTATGATGTCGTGTTATGATGACTTGTTTTTATGTGATAACTGTTCATTTTGATGGTGTCATGATAAAATCTGCGGCTCCAAGAAGGTTTATGTGCACCTGCATGGCCATGAGTCATAAACGTAGCCTTCCAATAACCACCTCTGCTCCAAGTTCAGCTTTGTCCACGATTAATTATGAGTGTTGCTATCAATAAAATCTAAAAAAATACATCTTCTGCCAGGGGAAAACGAGTGTCTCGTCAGCTGCACAGCACACAAACACACACACAAACACACACACACATACGCAGCAAGCTTCGCCGCACACACACAGCTCTAAATTTACACTCTCACAGTAAATAAAGAAAAAAGAAATCTATCCACAAAACACAAAAGGTGAACATGCCACACTCACCATCATATTGTGGATTAATTTCCAAATGTCATCTTCACACAATCACAGAAACGCACTCTCTCTCGATTTTAGCACGTAAAATAACATCCATGAACTCCAGGAAATAATATATTCAGAATTTTTTTCCAGTATAACAAATCCATCTCCATGTCCAGGCCGTCTGTTAAAAACAGTGTCAGATGTGCTGTGTCCATGTACACTGCTTCAATAAACCAGCATCCACACAAACAGCACATCTCCACACTTTAGGCTCCAAAATCCAACACTCTGAAAAAGTTAAGAGTTTTGGGGTGAAGTCTGTTGTCTCCTCTATGTAAATCCGAGCCATCACATTCGAACAGCAGCACAGAAATTTTGTTTTTGGATGGAGCACATTCTTTTCCCTCTGTCTGTCAGTCATTGGGATGTTTCTGTTTTGCTTATAAGTGCGTCACACACTGAAAAATGCCAAAAATGGCAGAGTGAAATGTTTCCCAGAAATGCACCTGCTAACGCTCAGAATGAGAGCAATAAAATACATCAGAGATCACTAATTATAATTATTAGCACATATGTGTAAAGACACTTATGAGGTCTATTAGAAAAGTATCCGACCTTATTATTTTTTTCAAAAACCATATGGATTTGAATCACGTGTGATTGCGTCAGACAAGCTTGAACCCTCGTGCGCATGCGTGAGTTTGTCCATGCCTGTCGGTTGCGTCATTCACCTGGGAGCAGGCTTTGAGTGAGGAGTGGTCCAGCCCCCTTGTCAGATTTTCATTGCCAGGAAATGGCGGAATGAATTGGACTTTTTTTCCATCAGAATTTTTTCAGAAACTGTTAGAGACTGGCAGCTGGAAACCATTAGAAAAATTTATCTGGCTTTCGGTGAAAATGTTACGGGCTTGGTAGAGAATAAAGAGTGTTACTGTCACTTTAAGGACGGCCCCAGCGGCTGTGGGGTGCACCGCGCTCCGAAGCCACCATCGACAGGCTGAACGACCATTTCATTTCTAAATGGATGGCTGTCTGGATCCATGACCATAATGTGCCATTTCTCTGGTTATCACAAGAGCTGGACATCAACCATTTTCCGGCAGATTTCACTTTTAACAAGAGATTTTGTCACGGAAAGCCGAGCGGAGGCTTCGCGTGTCACGATGGATTCGCTACTGGAGCGAGACAAAACCACCTCCATTTTGGTCTCACAGGACGGCTTTGAGATGGCGTTCAGACAGCTGTCGGTGGTTATCCCATCGAGTGATTATCCGAGAAATTGTGGATGTGCCTGGACATGCCAGAACATGTCCCATGAGGCTTCATCACTGCGTTGCTTTGCGCCATGCGGCACCGCCGCGACGCGCGGAATTTCTCCGCACGTCTGTCTCAATGTGCCGAAAAAGTGCTGATGTCCACATCTTTTCACAATTCCTGTGCTAGTCAGACGACGTCCCGCCGTGCGCCATTGTGGGGCATCCTTAAAGCTGTAGTAACAGTCCTTATTCTCTGTGAAGCCCGTAAAATTTTCACCGAAAGCCAGATACATTTTTCGAATGGTTTCCAGCTGCTTGTCTCTAACAGTTTCTGAAAAAATTCTGATGGAAAAAAAGCCCAAATCATTCCAGCATTTCCTGACAATGAAAATCCAACGATAGGGCTGGACCACTCCTCCCACAAGGCGTGCTCACAGGCAAATGATGCAACTGACAGGTGTGGAAAAACTCACGCATGCGCACGAACGTTCAAGCTTGACTGACGTAAAAACATATAAATCAAATCCATATGTTTTTTGAAAAAAATAATGAGGTCAGATACTTTTCTAATAGAACTCGTACAATCATAACTACTTTTATGATTGTTTAAGACCGTTTGCTGCTTGTTGTCGTAGAAGAAGAGCAGGGTGTTTTGCTGTAGTAGCCCCAATAAGTTCAGTTGGTTCTGTAGCAAAAACATGCTGCTGATGTTAGAGAGGTGGGGTTAGAATGTCTTCATTTCATAAATTTCTGTATTGGTTGAACGCATGACAATGGAAAGGTCAAGGAGATTTATCCACTCTGGGACCTGTTTTCAAAAAGTAGCCTTTTGGTGGGTCCGAAAACACCAGTTCTGTGTGGACAAAACACTGATGCAATTAAAAATTTTGTGGATGCTCCTAAACTCATCCCCATATGGACAGGCTCTCACATTGGTCTTCAATGCATTGACCATTGAGAAAAGAGTCCAGAGCCACTGTTGCGGATATATGACATCACACTTCATTCCACTGTTATATTCCTTAGTGGACATCATTCTGATCCAGTGCACTATGAGATTATTGATCAGCACAGTCCATTAGGTGGAAGGTCTGAACACCAAGCTCTTCCACTAGATGGACAGTATCTTACAGTTAGTCATTAAACAGCAGTGGTAAAAGTAGTATTAGTCATGATGATATATCAGATATGGGTCTGGGACCATGGGCTGTACATCACTACATCAACCAAACTTTGGACACATCTTTGGTCCTCGATGTCAACCATCCACGCAAAAACCTGTTCATCCCACATCTCCAATGTAACCATGTATCTGGGTGGTTAGCAATGACAGCAGACTTCTTTTGATTTCTTTTGTCTTCTGCATTTTTGGCTCTTACAGACTTGGTGAGTGACGTGCCCTGCTTGGATTAACTGGTGCCAGGCAGAGCGGGCCATGGGCAGTGTTTCCCAGCTTGTCAATGCAAGATTTCAGGTCCATTTTGCAGGTGTCTTTAAAATGCAGTAGGGGTGTCCAACACATCTACTTCTTTGGGCCAGTTGTCCAAACAGTATGTCTTTTGGTATTCTTCCATCTTTCATGTGGCAAACACGGTCCAGCCAGCGTAAGTGTTGCTGGGCCACACTTGTCATGTACGTCCCAAAAATTGTCATCTTAGCAAACACAATTCGTAAATATGAACATTGGAATCAATACACAATGTATACAACTTCATACAAACAACATCACAGAACATCTGTGATTAAAAAAAAATCCTGTAAATGTGCTAGAAATGTCACTTGTTGTCCCATTGACTTGAAGAGAAGCAGCTGTCATGACCTGCTCTGCAACCTGCCTCCACCAGTCAATAGAGATGTTTTGGTTTCACTTTTCAAGAGCTGTGAATCTTTAGTCATGGTATAAAGTTCAAATAAAAATAATCTTTAAATGGGTGTTTTGGATTTAACCTCCTACTAATGCAGACACATTAAATATTTTCACAATTGCAACTTTACGAGGTCTGTTAGAAAAGTATCCAACCTTATTATTTTTTTCAAAAACCATATGGATTTGAATCACGTGTGATTGCCTGGACATGCCAGAACATGTCCAGTGAGGCTTCATCATGGCGTTGCTTTGCGCCATGTGGCACTGCCGCGACGCACGGAATTCCTCCGCACGTCTGTCTCAATGTGCCGAAAAAGTGCTGATGTCCACGTCTTTTCACAATTCCTGTGCTAGTCAGACGACGTCCCGGATAAAACACAGCGTCCAGTTTGGAAACGAACAGCACATTCCACTGTTACAGGAGTTTTTGTCATGGAAAGAGGAGCGGAGGCTTCGCGCATCGCGGCGGTGCTGCATGGCGCACAGCAACGCCGTGATGAAGCCTCATGGGACATGTTCTGGCATGTCCAGGCACATCCACAATTTCTTGGATAATCACTCGATGGAAAAACCACCGACAGCTGTCTGAACGCCATCTCAAAGCCGTCCTGTGAGACCAAAACGGAGGTGGTTTTGTCTCGCTCCAGTTGCGAGCAAATCCATCGTGACGCGCGAAGCCTCCGCTTAGCTTTCCATGACAAAATCTCTTGTTAAAAGTGAAATCTGCCGGAAAATGGTTGATGTCCAGCTCTTGTGATAACCAGAGAAATGGCACACGACAGTCCCGGCTCCACAGAGCCATCCATTTAGAAATGATCTGGTGGTTTGTGGCTCTCGATGGCGGCAAGGAGCGTGGCGCGCTGAGCGTCCTTAAAGCCGTCCTTAAAGCCGTCCTTAAAGCTGTCCTTAAAGCTGTAGTAACAGTCCTTATTCTCTGTGAAGCCCGTAAAATTTTCACCGAAAGCCAGATAAATTTTTTGAATGGTTTCCAGCTGCCAGTCTCTAACAGTTTCTGAAAAAATTCTGATGGAAAAAAAGCCCAAATCATTCCGCCATGTCCTGACAATGAAAATCCGCCAAGGGGGTAGACCACTCCTCACTCAAAGCCTGCTCACAGGCGAATGATGCAACCGACAGGCGTGGAAAAACTCACGCATGCGCACGAGGGTTCAAGCTTGTCTGATGCAATCACACGTGATTCAAATCCATATGGTTTTTGAAAAAAATAATAAGGTCGGATACTTTTCTAATAGACCTCGTACCAGGTCTGGTAACAAGTTGCACTGCAGTCTGTAAAATCCTTTGAATATCACCTTGTGAAGTGTGTTGATGGATAAGACATGCTGTACCTGCAGATGCTCTTTGACCTAACCTGCCTATGTGATACAGCAGTAGAGATGAGAGATCATACAGTGGTCCAGTGGCATGTTGAATGTTACATTTCCTTGCAAAATTCAGTGTTCCACCACAATCATATCTAATCAAGGAGACAAACTAGTCAAGTACAAGTAACCTTCACCTTTCTTGGCACTTTTAATTTTCATGAAATTTGATGTGAATATGGGTTTTTAACCTATCAGACACTATCTTGATTTCACTTACCTTTGGTTCAATGCAAGTAAACAGTGTCCATAATAGATAGAATAATTATTCTATCTACTCATGAGTGAGTTATGATGTAAATTTCCCCATCGTGGGACAATTAAAGGATTATCTTATATCTCGCTACAGCCACCCACCACCAGGCCTAGGCTCCAGCTAAAGCCATCCACCACCAGGCCTAGGCTCCAGCTAAAGCCATCCACCACCAGGCCTAGGCTCCAGCTAAAGCCATCCACCACCAGGCCCAGGCTCCAGCTATAGCCATCCACCACAAGACCAGGCCTCAGCTACCTCCAAAGCCAACAGCAGCTACCAACAGGACAAGCCATTCGGCTAACTTTACAACAGCTTCTCAGTCACTTTGGTCCTCTGTCACTGGTGAGTTATTTACAAGATGGCATCTAAAATAAATGTTGTCACAGGTGAGGAGATTGAAGAGATAAAGATGTCACTTAACTTCCTGTCTGAAGAAATGGCAACAATTTCAAAACAGCAAAAGTGATTATGGGTGTAATGGTCCATTATCATTATTATCATCATCATCATCATTGAGAAAAGGGAACACTTGTCCAAAATATTTTATAGATAATGAAATTAGTATAAAATACATGGATGAAGTAGCCAATGGACAAACTGATTTCTTTATAAATACTTGACCAAACCTGGAAAGGGCCATAAAGACTGATGGGGCAGAAACAGATACCGCAGATTATGTTGAAAGAAATTACAGTTCCATGTTTCTAAAAACAGTGGAAGAAACTGAAATGTATGACATTATCAATGGCTTCAAGAACAAAACCAGTACAGGCTTGGATGATTGACATGCTAACCATAAAGAGTCTGATCGATGGTACAGTAAAACCACTAATGCATGTATTCAACTTGTCGTTTAAAAATAGGGTCTTTCCATGCAGGATGAACGTGGCTAAAGTTGTTCCCATTTACAAATCAGGAGATAAGCACCATTACACTAATTACAGGCCCCTTTCAGCACTTTCCCAGCTCTCTTTTTTGTAAAACTATTCATTAATTGATTTGATAATTTTATCAAGAAAGATCAGTTGTTGACTAATAGTCAGTGTGGATTTAGAAATAACAGATTGACATCCTTGGTGCTGATTGATCTGGTAGAAAAATAACTAACAGTATTGATACAAAATGTATACACTTGGAATATTTATTGATCTGAGTAATGCATTTGACACAGTCAATCATGCTGTACTGATCAGGAAACAGAAAAGTATAGCTTTTGAAGTATCATTCTGCACTGGTTAAAGAGCTATTTACTTTAACAGGCAACAATTTGTACAACTACACCAAGATTTGTCTATACTGAAGAATATTACATATGGAGTATCTCAGATTAGTTTTAGATCCTCAAATGCTCACAATGTATTTCAATGACATTTGCAAAGTATCAAATATATGGCAGTTTGTGTTATTTGCAGATGATGCAAATATTTTCTACTTGGGTGTGGAAATGCAGCAGCTTTTTGAGGTGATCACACAGGAAACTAGAAGCACTCGGAGAGCGCAAACCTCCGCCAAGGCCATAGGGTCACTAACGTTACATGGAATACTCTTTGGCAAAGAGACTTATTCCACATCGTTTCACACATCTACCGTCATGTTTCAGATTCAGTGGTTAACCCTCTGGGGTCCGAGGGCATGTTTTGGACAGTTCACTCACCTGGCATAAATGTTTTATTATTGCTGTTAACAGCTCTCCCTGCATCTCACAATCAAGTTTTATGTCTCTTTTTTTCAGGACCACCTGTTTGTCTTCATCTCAAAGCAATTTCTGTCTGCTATTACACAAAGGTCACATCACAAACTTCTACTATGAAGTTGACTGTGTTTTTGTTCTCTCCTGTGCTGAAAGCAACATTCACACTTTGAGGCTCATTCAGTTTGAGGAGTGGCCCCTCTCCCCTCGCTCCATTGATATGGTAAAGAGTGCTTTACACCGGAGCGAAAGAGCTTGCCACAGGCTTATCCAGTAACATTCACAGGAAAACTACAAGTAGTCGAGCAATCCTGATACTCACACACTGTTTGAGCACGTGAGATTGTATGAGAGGCTCTCCGTCTGCTCACTTTCACTTTTGCTGTACGTAATGGCACAGGGCACATTGGAGCAGCCAGGGGGCTATTCAAACGGGCCAACTAGTAACACATCACTCCTAAAAACAATCGTTGGTGTGTCACGTGAGGTGAATCTGCCCTACAGATTCACCTCACGTGATTGCCCTCCTTCTATGAGGAGTACAAAGATGGTGGACGGTGGCTCAAAAGTCCGCGGAGTTAACTTTTCAGCAAACACAAAGTAAGTTTCTATCTCATATCATTAAAAAAGTTATTTATAATTTAGTAAAGCTTGGTCTCAGCCGTCGTATACGATGGCATTGGCCCCAGAGGGTTAAACCCTTAGATCTTCAGCCAATGTATTTATAAAGACAAACTGCATGAACTACACTTTTTTTTTTTCTAATAAGTTTATTCAGTGAGGAGAAACAAATGCTAAATTGTTGTTGTGTCGAACTTAATTTTTGTTCAGCCTTTGTGACCCGTCTTCATGAAGTTAGATGCAAAAATGCTGAAATTGGCCCTATCCTGCAATTATAAAGAATCCTTAAGAAAATTACTGGATCCGGATCATGTTCCAGATCATTACCAAAATTTAATGAGCTATAAGTTAGGCCAAGATACACCCCTGGTAAAAATTTCATTGAAATCCATTGAGGATTTTTTGAGTAATCCTGCTAACAAACCAACCAACCAACCAACCAACAAACAAACAAACAGACGTGACCAAAAACATAACCTCCTTGGCGGAGGTAAAACGTTAAAATTGGCCCTATCCTGCAATGATAAAGAATCCTTAAAAAAATTACTGGATCCGGATCGTGTTCCAGATCATTACCAAAATGTAATGACTTCTAAGTTAGGCCAAGATACACCCCTGGTAAAAATTGAATCCGTAAATCCGTTGAGGATTTTTTGAGTAATCCTGCTAACAAACCAACCAACCAACCAACCAACCAACAAACAAACAAACAAACAAACAAACGGACACAACTGAAAACATAACCTCCTTGGTGGAGGTCATAATTAAATTGAAAAAACGTGGTTTGATATAAATAAATTGTCTTTAAATTTGAACCAAACTAGTTTTTGTATTGTTTAGGAGTCATGTGAGTAATGTGGAAGTAAAATTAATCATTGATAATATAAACATAGAAAGAGTAAATCAAATTAAACTCCTCGGTGTGATCATCAAAATCTGTTGGAAACCACATACTAAGTATGCACATGAGAAGTTGGTATGGAACATTGCTGTCCTGGAGAAAACAAGGCACATACTAAATGTGAAAGCTCTGTATACTTTGTATTGTGCATTAATTTTACCATGTTTGTGTTACTGCATAGAGGTGTGGGGAAATACATACAAAAGTCATATACAAATTATACATACAATGCAGAAAGGGGTCATTAGAATAATAATTAATGCCGTGCATCACACAAATGAACTCTTCTTAAAATATACACGCTCCAAAATTTCCTGATTTCATCAAGCTTAAAACAGCACAAATATTATTCAGAGCAATAAAAATTTTTACTCCCAAATACATCAAGGATTTGTTTTCAGAAAGAGAAAGGCAATAAAATTTAAGAGGGGAACTCATCCAAAAAGTCCAGTAAAATCCAGAAATATAGTGGTGTTATGTTTCAACTTTTTTGTGACTTTCTTTTTTACTTATTTGTATTTTTTTCTTTCTCTTGTGTGTGTGTGTGTGTGCGTGTGTGTGTGTGTGTGTGTGCGTGCGTGTGTGCGTGGCGGGGTAAATGGAGGGTAAATTAGGAGTCATTATTGATTAATTACAGATTTATTAATGCTTAATTAAAACTAAATAAGGTGCAGTGATTATAAAGTACTATGTGATTATTATATTTAGATGTGCAAGGTTAAAGACAAATTCTAGCACTTGGTCATAGATCTTTGACAGGATAGGTGCATAAATACATGCATTTACAAATAGTTTGTTCATGGTTTATAAATTATGAAAAAAAATGAATAAACAAATAATGCAAGGGACTATTCATTAGAAGTAAAGCATATATATATATATATATATATATATATATATATATATATATATATATATATATATATGAGGTCTGTTAGAAAACTATCTGATCTTTTTATTTTTTAAAAAAACTATATGGATTTGAATCATGTGCACTTGCATCAGCCAAGCTTGAACCTTCGTGCACATGCATGAGTTTTTTCACGCCTGTCGGTTGCGTCATTCGTCTGTGGGCAGGCTTTGAGTGAGCACTGGTCCACCCCCCTCGTCGGATTTTCATTGTCAGGGAAATGGCTGAGCGATTGGAGGAGCACTGAATCAAATTTTTCCAGAAACTGTGAGAGACAGCCAGGTTGAAACCATTCGGAAGATTCAGACGGCTTTCGGTGAAGATACTCTGGGCGTCACACAGATTAAGGATCATTACAACCGGATTAAAGATGGCCCACAGCGGCGCAGGGCGAGCCGCGCTCTGAGCGGCCATCAATAGGAAGAAACGACCAGATCATTTCCAAAGTGAAGGCTGTGTTGGTCCGGGACGTCGTCTGACTACCAGAGAAATTGTGGAAGAGGTGTACATCAGCACTTTTGCGGCACATTCCACTGTTACAGGAGATTTTGTAATGAAAGACGTGCGGAGGAATTCGCGCGTCGGGACAGAGCAGCTAATGGCGCACAAAAAAAGCACGTCTGTGTTGGAAACCATTCGGAAGATTCAGACGGCTTTTGGTGGCTTTTCAGTCGAGTGAGTATCCAAGAAATTGTGTAACAGCTGGGCATGTCACAACTTGTCCTGTGAGACTTCCAACACGGATGTGCTTTTTGTTGTGCGCCATGAGCGGCTCCGTCCCGACGAGCGAATTCATCCGCACGTCTTTCATTACAAAACCTCCTGTAACAAATGTACCGCAAAAGTGCTGATGTACACCTCTTCCACAATTTCTCTGGTAGTCAGACGATGTCCCGGCTCAACACAGCCTTCACTTTGGAAATGATCTGGTCGTTTCAGCCTGTCGATGGCCGCTCGGAGCGCGGCGTGCCCTGCGCCACTGTGGGCCGTCTTTAATCTGGTTGTAATGATCCTTAATCTGTGTGACACCCAGAGTATCCTCACCGAAAGCCGTCTGAATCTTCTGAATGGTTTCCACCTGGCTGTCTCTCACAGTTTCTGGAAAAATTTGATTCAGCACTGCTCCAATTGCTCAGCCATTTTCCTGACAATGAAAATCTGACGAGGGGGGTGGACCAGTGCTCACTCAAAGCCTGCCCACAGGGGAATGACGCAACCGACAGGCGTGAAAAAACTCACGCATGTGCACGAAGGTTCAAGCTTGGCTGATGCAAGCGCACGATTCAAATCCATATATCATCCATCCATCCATTTTCTTCCGCTTTATCCGGAGTCGGGTCACGGGGGCAGCAGCTCAAGCAAAGCCACCCAGACCTCCCGATCCACACACACCTCCCCCAGCTCCTCCGGGGGAACCCCAAGGTGTTCCCAAAATAAAAAGGTCAGATAGTTTTCTAACAGACCTCGTATATATATATATATATATATATATATATATATATGGGTTGTTTTAGTAAGGCAAGTAAAAGCCCTGTAATTTATCTTGATGCTGAAAGTTTGACACAAGCAAGGCACAATTTAAAGCCACCTTGTGTATGACCAGGTTGGCTGGGATGGGGGAAGTTTTCCTCTGGCTGATTTCAAATCTGCACTGGGTTAATTGTACACTATCTTCTGTCAGGCATCGATAACTACTTGTATCATTCCAAGAGTCATTCGAACACATGAACATTCCAGTTTCTCGGGGTTGAAAACTTGGTTTTGAAGTCATTGCTTTTCCCCTTCAGTGATTATGGAGTATTCATTTAAATAATGATGACTGGCTACTTTAGCAAGTGATAGCAATCGTGCACTTTCTAACAGATGGTAGATGTTAATCATTCATGTTACAATTAAAATCACAGACTTCTCAAAATTAAAATGTCACAATTTAAAATGATTAATTGCTCATCAGTAATTACTGTTTGTAAATATGGAACAAAAAGTCAGTGTTATCTTTGCACTGGCTTTAGGGCATGCACTTCATTTCCTGTGAAGCTTATCTGCAGTCACATTTTGCTCTTCCTATGGAGCCACAAAGTTCATGAAGAGAATGTGATTTGCACTTACAGCCAGAGAAGGGTAATCTTTCTACATTACCCAAGGAGACAAAGTGGAAGATCATTTTGTCTACAGAACAGGTGGTCTTGCAAGAGATGAGACTGTGCCCTCAGACTGTATCATGCCCAGGATGAATAAGTAGAGATTTGAAATCATGGGTGGCTTGATGGGATCTGGACTGAGCAGACTGATGCAAAGCACAAACCCGCTGAATGTTGTTGTCCATTCGGCTGCTCCCGTTTTGTGTTCGGGGTCGCCACTGACAGTAGCTTTGATGGCTCTCAACAATGGTGCAACTTTCTTGACTGCAAGGGAAATCACTGTTATTGGAAGGAAGAAAAATTCTGCTGCTAGTGTGGTGTACCTTCTTATTCAGTTGTGGTTACTTACTGTGGGTAGACGCTGGGCAAATGTTCTTCAGGGTGTGCTTCAGATGCTCTTCATCCAGATGTTTGAAAAAGACCAGTTGTGTATGTGTGTGTGTGTGTGTGTGTGTGTGTGTGTGTGTGTGTAAAACTCAATAGCGGCCAAGTAAATTTGTGCAAAAGTCAAAAAGTGGACAGAAAAGGATCAGCTTTATAAAGCGCAACTGTCCGAATGAACTGAAAGGTATGCATGTTAGAGACTAAAAAATGAAAGTAGCAGAATAAAAAAAAGTTTTAAAAAGCCAGAATTCCACCCTGACATAAGGTTAAACCAAAACATAAGAAAATATTTGTTCCATGACATAAGAAATAAAATAAAAAATGAATAAATACGAGGTCTGTCCATAAAGTATCGTACCTTTTTATTTTTTTTTAACTATATGGATTTGATTCATATGTGTTCACGTCAGACAAGCTTGAACCCTTGTGCGCATGCGTGAGTTTTTCCACGCCTGTTGGCGACGTCATTCGCCTGTGAGCACGCCTTGTGGAAGGAGTGGCCCCGCCCCGTCGTCGGATTTTCATTGTCTGGCGGAATGATTTGGGGTTTTTTTCCATCAGAATTTTTTCAGAAGCTGTTAGAGACTGGCACCTGGAAACCATTCGAAAAATGAATCTGGCTTTCGGTGAAAATTTTACGGGCTTCACAGAAAATAAGGTTTGGTAGTACAGCTTTAAGGACCCCTTTAAGGACCCCTTTAAGGACGCTCACCGCGCCGCGCTCCGAGCTGCGACGACACGGCACAAGCCACCGGACCATTTCTGAGCTGAAGGCTCTGTGGATACGAGACCGTCGTGTGCTCTTTCTCTGGTTATCACAAGAGCTGGACATCAGCCATTTTCTGGCAGATTTCACTTTTAACAAGAGATTTTGTCATGGAAAGCCGCGCGGAGGCTTCGCGCGTCACGACCGATTCGCTTTGGAAGCGAGACAAAGGAACACCTCCGTTTCGGCGTGTCATAGGACAAGTTTGGACATGTCCAGCTCTCCACAATTTCACTGATACTTACTGGACTGGTAAGCATTGAAAGCCGAGATAGACATGTCCAAACTTGTCCTCTGACACACCGAAACGGAGGTGTTCCTTTGTCTCGCTTCCAAAGCGAATTGGTCGTGACGCGCGACAACATCTCTTGTTAAAAGTGAAATCTGCCGGAAAATGGCTGATGTCCAGCTCTTGTGATAACCAGAGAAAGAGCACACAACGGTCTCATTTCCACAGAGCCTTCAGCTCAGAAATGGTCCGGTGGCTTGTGCCGTGTCGTCGCAGCTCGGAGCGCGGCGCGCTGAGCATCCTTAAAGGGGTCCTTAAAGCTGTACTACCAGACCTTATTCTCTGTGAAGCCCGTAAAATTTTTCACCGAAAGCCTGATACATTTTTCGAATAGTTTCCAGGTGCCAGTCTCTAACAGCTTCTGAAAAAATTCTGATGGAAAAAAAACCCAAATCATTCCGCCATTTCCAGACAATGAAAATCCGATGACGGGGCGGGACCACTCCTTCCACATGGCATGCTCACAGGCGAATGATGTCACCGACAGGCGTGGAAAAACTCACGCATGCGCACAAGGGTTCAAGCTTGTCTGACGTGAAAACATATGAATCAAATGCATATAGTTTAAAAAAAAATAAAAAGGTACGATACTTTATGGACAGACCTCGTAAATAAAACTTTTGTTTAACTTTTCAAATGGGATCATTCACATATTAGCATTTATATAATGGGTGAGTGGATCCTCGTCATTTGATTGGTGCTTTGTATGCCACATGACATGGATTATTCCTCCCATTTGTGTTGCATTGCATTTAGAGTGCAAATTTGGTTCTATACATTTGGTACCATTGCACTCTGCACATGTGTGCACATGTGCAGAGTGCAATGGTACACACACACACATGCATGCGTGCGTGCACACACGCCCGTGCGCACGTGCCCACACACAGAAATGTGCGTGCACACACACATAGACACACACACACACACACACATAACACACACATGCACGCACACACAAAACAAATCCACTGCGCTGTCTGGAGGCTGTTGGCAGGAAGTTAGAATGAAAAGCTGGACTAATTTCTGATGTGATTTTTTTTTTTTTTCACTGCACTGAGGATGGACACAGTCTTTTTTATTGGTAGTACACGCGCACGGACCCGGTTGTGTGTGTGCGCGTGGGTGCAGGAGACAACGACTCTACTGAGAGAACAATTTGATTGAGCTAAGTGACGCTCCTAATTCTTGTAACACACACATAGACATGCACACACAAAATCCACTCCGCTGTAAGCCATCTGGATGCATGAAGAACTGATCAGATGAAAAGCTGATGTCATTTTTGGCTGGACCTAGGAACTACACAAAGTCTTTTTTTTTTCCCTTTGTTATGGAAGTCAGAAGTCAGTGCACAGCATCACTGGACTACATGTCACAATTTGGACTTTAGCAGGAGTAGAACACCAAAATGTAAGTCCCTTTTCTGTTTTTTACAAATTAATAACATATCAAATAAGCTGTTATATAAAACAAATAATGAATGTTTTTGCATTCTTTCAAATTAATTTCAAAATTAAAGGACATCAATCACTGCACTAATTCTGTAAATCTCAATACACAGACATAGAGTATTTCCAGTTCTTGTTTTGTTCAAGACTCCACATATTACTGCTGTAGATACCAGGAGACCAGGTGTGTTAATGTGATTTTTATTGCAGTTTTGCTCATGGATTTCATGAGCCTAAAAGCCAGGAAACATAGTAGCAAAGAGGCTGCTGGGAAAATGCAGTCTTGCATATTCTGAGTGAAAATAACCCATTTGACATACAGATAGAAGACTACAGTTCCAGTTCTTTATTAGATTTATATTAGAAGCCTACTGAAGGTAGTTCAAAGAGAAATGATATAGTGCAAAAGTGTGCATTTGCTCTCCTGTGAGAGGGCAATTTTCTTTTGAGTGCAAGAAAGGGGTCAATTTCAGATGGGTCAGAATTGATTAGAAAAGTAAGGATGAATTGCACATAATGTTGGCGCTAATGACTGCTGTGTAAAAAGCCATTTGCTCACTGTTTTGTCACTAACTAGAAATGCATAAAATATACAACAGCATGCAGCATTTTCTTCAAGATTGTTTTTAAACTGTAAATTCAACATTGTGAAAATCCTAAAAAGTATGGCTTTGGCAAAAATGCACCCAATTACATATTCACTGATACGCATTTCAGCAATGTTAAGACAAAATATCCTACTTGGGCAGTGTCTGTCCAAGCAACCGCCACACAGAAAACCAATTTGTATGGGCAATGAATAATTCATTCCGCTCCAAAGTCCAGACAATAAGATTCTTGGAATACACCAACAGCGACAAAAATTCTACCTTGATTTTGCTGTGTCACTACTGAGACCTAGTAAATGCTCGATTTCATGCTTGATCAGGTATGGTACTTGTTTAAATCTGATGCTGGCGAGTGTGAAAGCTGAAAAATTTGCTGTCTAGATGTTGGTAGGAAATGTTAATGACATGGAAAAGTGTGTCCATTGAAAAGGTTAATGGCAATGTGAACTCTGCAGGGGTGACATTTTCATTATTTGTATACCTGAATCATTATAAAAATAAATGAATTAAATGCACAAAAAGCGATTAGCTGACCTGTACACCATTCAAGTCTGAGACAGATTGCCAGTAAAGATTAGAAGACTGGTTCTGCCATTCCCTATATCCCTATATTTTAATTCAGAAGTTACAACATGCTCCAAAATGCAAATAAACAAATTTTGTAGAATCAGAACATTTAATAAAATTGTCCATTCCTGAACAACAATGAAACAAAGTGCTCTCATAGTCTGAAAATAGTAAAGGTACAGACATAAAGTCACCTTTATTAGTGCAGCAGATAACAGAATATTTACTGAGGAATCTTTCAAATAGTGTTACAAGCACCAAATTAGGCACAAATACTCCTTAGACATTACTCTTTTGAAAAAGCATCCATTTGACTTTTCAATAGGTGCCCAAGTAGGAATTAATTAAGAATTACACAGGGGTCCAAATTAACAAATGTTCCAATCATATTGAAAAGATTGCAAAAAGTTATGGTTTGGACTATTTTTGACTGAATGTTATGGAGTAAAAACAACAAAAACAGTGACAAAGGTCAATTTCAGTTTATACAAGGGCCCAAAGTTAAAGTTGCACCAAATTTTAGCTGTGATTGTTTCTGAGTTCCAGTTGTTCCCAGACTTGAGGTTACTTGAAATCATTTAGTTTAGTTGTTGGTGGTCAGAAATGTGGACACTTTAATAAATATTGCATTATGTAAATTGGGTAAATTTACATTTTCTGTAGGTATTTTAATTTGTGTTCTTAAATTGCGGGGGTCCCAACAATTCTGACTCAGAGTGTATGTGAGATCTATGTACTGAGTTCCTACTATTATGACAGCCAACATGTTAATAGCTATGCTGCATGAGATCAAGAATGCAATATTGGCAGGAAGGCCTCGTGTCCCTGCTCGCCATCACAGTTGGCCTCATCCTTGAAGGGATGTATGCTTGATACAAATTTGATGAATCTGACTGAAATCCTTGGGAACTTATTCAGAGTAAAGCCTTTTTCACACATAGCCATTAGGTTTGGCTGTGTGATCTTCAACACCTAATTAAGGTCAGTCATATCTGAACTTGAAAAAGGTCTTCAGTGGATTCACACGCCACTATAGTTCTGGTGCTGTTAGATCTTAGTGCTGCATTTGATATGGTGGATCATTGTATTTTACTTGGCAGGCTGGAGAATCATTTTGGGATTACTGGGAGTGTCCTTGTATGGTTGACATCATACCTAACCAGTCACTCTCACTGTCTTGTAAAACACTACCTCTAACCTTAGGCTGCTTGCTTTTCTCCCTTTATATAGCACACCTTGGGGACATACTGCAGCATTTTGGGATTACTAGCACTGGAGCACCACAAGGAACCATGCTCTCTCCAGTTCTGTTCACTCTGTACACATCAGACTTCAATTACAACTCGGAGTCGTGCCACATGCAGAAGTTTTCGGACAACACTGCTATTGTGGGATGTGTGCAAGAGGGACAGGAAAGAGAGTACAGGGACCTGATGCAGGACTTTGTGGAGTGGTGCAAATCAAACCACCTGCAGCTGAACATTACCAAAACAAAGGAGATGGTAGTGGACTTTAGAAGGTCCAGGCCCACTCTGCAGCCAGTCTCCATTGAGGGGGTCGATGTGGAGATGGTCTGGTCTTACAAATATCTGGGGACACTTATGGACAATAGATTGGACTGGTCAGCCAATACTGACACCCTCTACAGGAAGGGACAGAGCAGACTGTACTTCCTGAGGAGGTTAGGGTCCTTCAGGATCTGCCATAAACTCCTGCGAATGTTCTACCAGTCTGTGGTAGCCAGTGTCCTCTTCTCTGTGGTGGTCTGCTGGGGGAGCAGCATGAAGAGGAGGGACGCCGGGCGACTGGACAGGCTGGTGAGGAAAGCTGGTTTAGTGCTGGGAACATATCTGGAGACACTAACATCAGTGGCAGAGAGAAGGACCCTCAGTAAACTGCTGGCCATCATGGACAATGTTGAGCATCCTCTGCACAGCATCATCATCAGGCAGAGGAGCTCATTCAGTGGCAGACTGCTGTCCCAGTCCTGCCACATAGACAGATTTAGGAAGTCTTTTGTCCCTCAGGCCATCAGTCTGTTTAACTCTTCCCAACACAGCAAAAAATAATCCTGTGATACATCTGATTAGACCTTTTATTGCTTTTTTTTTTTTTTTGCACTACCAACAATGTTTACACTGTTTACTTCTTTGCACAACCTACGCTGTTTATATTGTGTACTGTTTACATCTGCACTACCTCCTTATTACTGCATTATTACACTATATTTACTCCTCCGTTATATTCTGTGAGACTGGATGCTGACAAAATTTTATTTTTATTTTTAGTTTAGGTAGTGGTTTTTATTGAGTGGTCTATTTTCTTTTATTCATTTAATCTTATTTGTGTGTCTGGTGTAATGTGTGTGTCTTGTCTAATGTGCAAGCTGCTAGATGCCTTGAATTTCCCTCTGGGATGAATAAAGTATCTATCTATCTATCTATCTATCTATCTATCTATCTATCTATCTATCTATCTATCTATCTATCTATCTATCTATCTATCTATCTATCTATCTATCTATCTATCTATCTATCTATCTATCTATCTATCTATCTATCTATCTATCTATCTATCTATCTATCTATCTATCTATCTATCTATCTATCTATCTATCTATCTATCTATCTATCTATCTATCTATCTATCTATCTATCTATCTATCTATCTATCTATCTATCTATCTATCTATCTATCTATCTATCTATCTATCTATCTATCTATCTATCTATCTATCTATCTATCTATCTATCTATCTATCTATCTATCTATCTATCTATCTATCTATCTATCTATCTATCTATCTATCTATCTATCTATCTATCTATCTATCTATCTATCTATCTATCTATCTATCTATCTATCTATCTATCTATCTATCTATCTATCTATCTATCTATCTATCTATCTATCTATCTATCTATCTATCTATCTCTATCTATCTCTATCTTTTCATTGCTATGCCGATGACACCCAGTTGTACACACCAATAATATGGATACCATTGCATCCCCTCTGCAATTCAGTGGTGGAAAAAATAATAATTCAAACACTAAAGCATATTCTGAACAACCATTACAAATTACTTTACAATGTTAACACAGTATAAAGTTTTTTAAATGTTTCAATGTTCAATTGTCTTGTGTATCAGTTTTTTTATTATTGTTGAGTCTGTGTGCCAAATAAATTCATTCATCCATTCATTCATTCATTCATTCACATCATCAAAATAAGAACAGAATAAAATTTTAAATTCATAATTTGAAATCTACACAATTTGGTACAAATGATGCATTATAAAAGAAGGAGCCAAAATGTTCAGAAGAGAACCATTCAGCTTTTGATGTACTAAAAAATATTTTGTCTCTCTATGAAATCTTAGTGAAACAGTATGGTGCTCTATTGAAAACACAAGTCAAAGTATTGAGTATGTTCACACTGATCCCTGGACCCGGCTTCCATTGTAATTTTGAAGGACCATGGACAGAGACAAAGAGAGCCTGGCTTTGAATGGTTCAGCACCATGGAGACAACCACAGAAAGGATAGAGTTATACATGTCAGTCTCTGCAAAATGTTAACTTTGCCCTGACTGAAGGGAAAATAACAAAAATCCATAGAGAAACAGTACAGTGTTTGATGAATTATATTCACAGTGACCTATTCTGCAGAACAGGTTTAAAACATTAACTGCTGAGGAGTGGATATGAGTGCAGGGCCCAGTGTGCCCTTTGTGCAGGCACAGTTTTTTTTTTTTTTTTTTTTTGTCAGTTTATGTTGGTAGCTCCACAGACAATAAATGCACAGGCAATGTGGTATAGATGAAAGCAAGCCTACACACATATTTAATTTAGTTTTTAAGGTGCCCCCTCCTCTCCACAGTAAAAAAAACATGAAAATTAAATAATTAAATAAATAAAATCAGGGCAGTGTTATCTTTCATCAGTTTCCCTGTTTTACCACTCAATCAGCAAGGTCATTTCAGCACCATGGGCAGCAACAGTGAGAGACTAAAGCTCTTTACAAAATCTCTCCTTTGTTCCCTTAATTGCTTTGTTGCACAATAAACAATTGATGGTTTATGACAAAGCAACAATGTGGGATGATGTATGATGAAGATGTGTTTTGTCTTGTTCCTTGTTTTCTTATCACAATGTGAATTATTGCATTTTATGTCTTCGAATGATGTACAGACTATGTGCTGTAGAAATGTAGTGTACTTGCAATATGTAGAGCACTCTAGATAAGGTGCACGCTTGCATTGTGAGCTAACTTCATTTATGGTGTTTGTCACATGGTGCTTTTCTCTTGACATGAGTGTTAAGGACTCTGATGGCTGGAGAAGGCCAGTGGGATGCCTATGTTTCCGCAGTGTGGTGAATGCGGTGAGGCGCAACACTATTACATGCTTCCTGACCTGACCTAGAGCAGGGAGGTCAGTGGGGGCTACCAAAATGTAGACATAGGTTTAATTCCAGGTCACTAGCTGTCTGTGTCCTTGGACAACACGTCATCTGCACTGTCAGTCCGTCGAACTGTAAAGGGATAATGGTCTTGGTTGGAGGAACGAACCTGCTTCAGGCATGTGTCCCATCCAAGCTGAGTTGTGAACTCTCATTTACCTCATGGTCAGTAATCCAAGGATAAGCACTGGCTCTAATGGGCACCAGGGCTGATATAGAACTTAGGTATTACTTAAAGCAAATGGAATGGCTTCAGAAAAAAAAGGCAGTGTGTTTGACTTTTTCCTCTCTACAGGTGGATGCTACTGTCATGGGCACAGAGTCCAGGCTGAACTTGTAAGAGAGTTCTTAACACACTAGTGACTGAGACTGCTCATTAACAAGTATAATTCTGTCAAGTGGGGGCTTGGGGTACTGGGTGTTCATTAACAAACTTGAAATGACTTTCCTTCAACACAAAATTCATTGTGAAGATGGAAAAAAACACATGTTGCACCTTCTTTATTATTTTATGCTGAATGTGACAGCACAGATCAATTTGCAATCAAAATCAAACAGCGAGACTTGCAATAATTTAAAAGCTCAAAGTAAACTTCAACGAGAAGATAAATTAAAAACTAGGTCAAAAAAAGCAATTGCATATAGACTTGGGCAGGTATTTGTTATGGACCATCAGGGTTTAAAATAATAAATGTTTGAGGCTGGATAAGACTTTAAGAAACTTAAAATATTACACTCAATAATGCTGGTAGGCAGCACAGAGCACTATAGCAAGAGCCCTCATCAGTGCAGGCTTGCAGTATCATTCAAAATATTCATGGATTCTTTTTTGTCATACCGTATATGCTTCCACATGAAATGATACAAAATTAGGTTTCAAAAGATCCTGGGGGTTACATAAACTAAAACTAGATGAGGGAGTATAAATGAATAAGAGCAAAATTAAAAGAAAATGAGATGCAACAATTGTCAAATTGAGAATTGACAATTGAGAATTGTCAAAAAAATATGGTTTTGCAAATCAGTGGTTGTGGAAATATACAGGTGTGCAAGGAGTCCAGTTATTTTGCAAAGTATGGGTGTGCAAAAGGCCAAGGTGTTATGCAACCAAGGTATTAACAGGTGTTTACCTGTCTGAGGTAGTGTAGTTAATGTTAATGTTACTGTGCAAGAAGCAACAGCTCTGTAGTGCTCCACCAGAACTCAACAGCATCACAGCCTCTGTGAAATTATGGTTCATTTCACAGAGGTTCTCTTCAAAATCTGCCACCATTGTTGTTTTTGTCAGGTTACCTTCTAGTTTTTAACTAGTACTACCATGGCACTGTTCCCCACATAATTCAGGTGGTAAATAGAGAAGTGGTGTATCATCAACATATTACAATAACTTGTATACACAAACATTCTTAGTCTGGCCTCTTGCCTGAGACCAATTTGCCATGGAAGACCCTACCAGGAGCACAAAGGCGCCATACCACAGAACTCTCATGTTCATAGCGGCACACAAAACTCTCCACTATGATAAGGTGATGGTTCCGGGAGCAGATGTTTTTAACTGTTAAGCTTTATTCACTATGCCTGCAAAAACATGTTAGCGGTCTAAAAGTCCACTGCCAGTCAGCCAATTACATGGTAGCAGCTCAATGCATTCAGTCATCTAGACATGGTGAAGACTATTTGCTGAAGTTCAAACTGAGCATCAGAATGGGGGAAGAAAGGGGAATTAAGTGACTTTGAACATTGCATGGTTGTTGGTGCCACATGGGCTGATCTGGTATTTCAGAAACTGCTGATCTACTGGGATTTTTAGGCATAACCATTTTTTAGGGTTGATACAAAATGGTCTGAAAAGGAGAAGATATCCAGTGAGCGGCAGTTGTTTGGACATAAATGCCTTGCTGATGTCAGAGGTCAGAGAAGTACGGGCAGACTGCATGATTTCATCATGTCACCAGAAAACCAACATCTCTGAGGGCCCCTTCACACATAGTGTGAAATTTGTACGAGGTGCACACTTATGAGGTCTGTGAGAAAAGTATCTTACCTTTTTATTTTTTTCAAAAACTATATGGATTTGATTCATATGTTTTTACATCAGACAAGCTTGAACCTTCGTGCGCATGCGTGAGTTTTTCCACGCCTGTCAGTTGCGTCATTCGCCTGTGAGCACGCCTTGTGGAAGGAGTGGTCCAGCCCCCTCATCGGATTTTCATTGTCAGGAAATGGCGGAATGATTTGGGCTTTTTTCCCATCAGAATTTTTTCAGAAACTGTTAGAGACAAGCAGCTGGAAACCATTCGAAAAATTTATCTGGCTTTCGGTGAAAATTTTACGGGCTTCACAGAGAATGAGTGTTACTACAGCTTTAAGGACGCCCCACAATGGCGCACGGCGCGTCGCGCTCCGAGCCACCATCGAGAGGCAGAAAACACCACATCATTTCTAAATGGATGGCTGTGTGGAGCTGGGACCATCGTGAGCAATTTCTCTGGTTATCACAAGAGCTGGACATCAGCCATTTTCCGGCAGATTTCACTTTAAACAAGAGATTTTGTCATGGAAAGCCGCGCGGAGGCTTCGCGCATCAGGACCGATTCGCTGATCGAGCGAGACAAAGGAACACCTCCATTTCGGAGTGCCAGGGGACAAGTTGGAACATGCCCAGCTCTCCACAATTTCTCTTATACTCACTGGGCTGGTAAGCATTGAAAGCCGAGATAGTAAAAATCTCTTGTTAAAAGTGAAATCTGCCGGAAAATGGCTGATGTCCAGCTCTTGTGATAACCAGAGAAATTGCTCACGACGGTCGCGGCTCCTCACAGCGATCCGTGTAGAAATGATATGGTGTTTTCTGCCTCTCGATGGCGGCTCGGAGCGTGGTGCGCCGTGCGCCATTGTGGGGCGTCCTTAAAGCTGTAGTAACAGTCCTTATTCTCTGTGAAGCCCATAAAATTTTCAACGAAAGCCAGATAAATTTTTCGAATGGTTTCCAGCTGCTTGTCTCTAACAATTTCTGAAAAAATTCTGATGGAAAAAAAGCCCAAATCATTCCACCATTTCCTTGCAATGAAACAATGATGAGAGGGGTGGACCAGTGCTCACTCAAAGCCTGCCCACAGGCGAATGACGCAACCGACAGGCGTGGAAAAACTCACACATGCACACGAAGGTTCAAGCTTGGCTGACGTAAAAACATATGAATCAAATCCATATAGTTTTTGAAAAAAATAAAAAGGTACGATACTTTTCTCACAGACCTCGTAGTGCACATGATGCAGGAATTGTGTGCTGTCCGTGTAATGTCGTCCCTGTTGCCAACTATTTGCGCACACAAGCACCTGAAAGGCAAAGTGTGCACTGTGTGAACCCATTGCACCCTCTCGCGGCAGGTGTCGGACAAATTCCAGGTGCCACCTAACACCGCTTGCATGGCACTTAGAAAATGTGTAGCCAGTCGCACTCTTGGCACAACAAGAGACTGCAGATGACCAATGTGTGTTTGCAGTGACTTTGCAAACACACACTCTGACACATGGGTATGTGCGCGCCACTCACAGGAGGCGTGGCTTCCAACAGATCCAGCTGTGGTGATCTGTCATTCTGCACATTCCAGCAACACAACATCTACTGTGTTTGGACAGTCATGGGCAAACTTCTGTCCACTGTGAGGCACGTGTGTCTGATTGCTGTATTTACGTGGACCTAAATAAAAACATATGTCACCGTGGTGGTGACAAGCTGCAGCAAGTGAGCGTGCACACAGAGCAGACACTGACAGCCCCCCGGGTTGAAATGGACCATCAGATCAGAACACGCAGCGGGCAATCTGACCATCACGTCACCCACGTGAGCTCTGTTCCACATGACGAGGTGTCTGTGCTGTGGCGCACTGTCCACAAGACACACGTGTCAGGCAGAACATGTGTTTTTTTGTAATACTTCAATGTCCTTCCTGATATGAGGCAGATTCCTGCAGCTTTTAAAGAACAGCTCCATAATTCAGTGGTAACGTTCCTGACTAATCAGAGCTTTTGGAAGATGCAGGTTCGCATCCAGTGGGTTGTATGTGTTTTTCCTTTCTTTTTTTTTTTTTTTTTAATTTATTCCACATAAGCAGTGCGATGTGGTCCCACAGGTACTGGCTGGTTTTATTTATTTATTTATTTATTATTCCACATAAGCGGCACGATGTGGTGCACCTCGCACTGTTCCTGCTCGAAAGACACCGTCACGTGCACAAGGTCTGGTGGTGCACGCCTGCCCGTCAGCGCAATGTTTCATGGTGCATATTTTGCGCTGTTTCGCCATATTTGTCCAAACATCATCCAAACTTCACACTATGTGTGAAGGGGACTTTAGCAATATGTTCCTTCAGTAACATTTATAATTCTTTCTTCTGCATCTGGCAGTTAGTCACTGTATCCATCATAACTTCAGTCTTACACTAATTTCAATACCTACGTTGGATGCTGAGATTTAGGATGTTCTTTTGCAAGAAAGTTGTGAACTGTCAAACAGCTTTAAAAATCAAAGGAAAGGATTTACATCTTTGACTTCTATCATACCTGCTCTCAAATCTCTCCAGTGATAAGACATGAATGCTGTCATTTGGCATATGTCACCACTGAGCTGTTGTCATTTTTTCACACACTAATTACAAAAATGCAAATCCAAGGACTGTCATTTAAGGACATGTAGTCTGAATTTCTAAAATTTTTGATTCTACCAGGAAAATGATGGCAATATATGCGTATTGATGGCAAAACTTTCCTCTCTATAAACTGATGAAGCAACACATTTTGCAATGCCATGAATGAAATTTTAACGTAATGAAAGCATAATACAGTGCATTGACTACAATGTAACACTTTCAAATCTTGATGATGTCAATGCATATGGCCAGGTTTTAATTTTAAAAGCCTTCACTGCATTGAGAGTTAACCCTCTGGGGTCTGAGGGCATTTTTTGGACAGTTCACTCACCTGGCATAAATGTTTTATTATTGTTGTTAACAGCTCTCCCTGCATCCCACAATCAAGTTTCATGTTTCTTTTTCAGGACATGTGCTTTCATAATATATATGCTTTTGTTGTGTTTTATAAGTGTAATAAAGGTTTACAATCAGAAATAAGAAAGGAAAAAGTAAAGCGGTAATTATTTTCCACACACATTTATTAAAAACACACAGCAAACTATAATAAACAACAGTTTTGACACTTTATAAAGGTAATTTGAGGTCTTGTGTGATAGACTGTACAACAAAAAGGTTCAAGCAATAAACACAAATGCACATTTTGAACAATATATACAAAATGATCTATGCATTTTGTTTGTCTCATCTCAAAGCAAGTTCTGTCTGCTATTACACAAAGGTTACATCACAAACTTCTACTTCTACTGAGTTTGGCAGTGTTCTGTGCTCACACTTTGGCCCACTTTGGCTCCTTACAGTCTGAGGAGCAGCCCTCCCCCTCGCTCCATTGATATGGTAAACAAGTGCTTTACACCGAGAAAGCAACAGAGGTATCCAGTAACATTCACATGCAAACTTATGGAGCAATCCTGATAGTTACACACTCTTTGTTTGAGCACGTGAGATTGTCATCAGAAGCTCTCTGTCTGCTCCGTCTGCTTTCACTGATCGCTGTGCGTAATGGCGCAGGGTGCTTTGGAGACCAATAGTATGTACTCATGGGGTCCATGGGGCCCGGCCGGGCTCAGCCCGAAAGAGCAATGTGGGTCCGCCCTCCTGTGGGTTCACTACCTGCAGAGGGGGCCATGGGGGTCGGGTGCAGAGAGGATTGGGTGGCGGTCGAGGGCGGGTGGCCCGGCGGTCCGGTCCATGCTCACAGCCCCTGGCTGTTGGGACGTGGAATGTCACCTCACTGGGGGGGAAGGAGCCTGAGCTTGTGCGGGAGGTTGAGAGATACCGACTAGAGATAGTCGGGCTCACCTCCACGCACAGCTTGGGCTCTGGTACCCAACTCCTGGAGAGGGGCTGGACACTTCATTTTTCTGGCGTTGCCCATGGGGAGAGGCGGAGAGCTGGGGTCGCATTGCTTATTGCTCCCCAGCTCAGTCGCCATGTGTTGGAGTTTACTCCAGTGAATGAGAGGGTCGTGTTCCTACGCCTTCGGGTTGGGGACAGGTCTCTCACCGTTGTCTCGGCCTATGGACCGAGCTGCAGGGCAGAGTACCCGACCTTCTTGGAGTCCCTGGGAGGGGAGGAGGGTGATCGGGAAGCACAGCCTCCCCGATCTGAACCCGAGTGGTGTTCAGTTGTTGGACTTCTGTGCTACACAGTTTGTCCATCACGAACACCATGTTCAAGCACAAGAGTGTCCATAAGTGCATGTGGCACCAGGACACCCTGAGCCGGAGGTCGATGATCGACTTTGTAGTCGTATCATCTGACCTTCGGCCACGTGTCTCGGACACTCGAGTGAAGTGAGGGACAGAGCTGTTGACCGATCACCACCTGGTGGTGAGTTGGATCCGCTGGGAGGGGAGGAAGCTGGTCAGACCTGGCAGGCCAAAACGTATTGTGAGGGTCTGCTGGGAACGACTGGCGGAACCCTCTGTCAGCGAGGTCTTCAACTCCCACCTCCGGGAGAGCTTCTCCCAGATCCTGGGTGGACCATGTTCTCCACCTCCATTGTTGATGGGGCCGCTCGTAGCTGTGGTCACAAGGTCTCTGGTGCCTGTCACGGCGGCAATCCCCGAACCCGGTGCTGGACGCCAGAAGTAAGGGATGCCGTCAAGCTGAAGAAGGAGTCCTACTTATCTTTGTTGGTAGGTGGGACCCCGGAGGCAGGTGACAGGTACCGGCAGGCCAAGCATGCCGCAGCCCGTGCGGTCGCAGAGGCAAAAACTCGGGTCTGGGAGGAGTTCGGGGAGGCCATGGAGGAGGACTATCGGTTGGCCTGGAAGAGATTCTGGCAAACCGTCCGGCGCCTCAGGAGGTGGAAGCAGCTCTCCACCAGCACTGTTTACGGTGCAGGTGGGGAGCTGTTGACCCTGACTGGGGATGTTGTTGGGCGGTGGAACGAATACTTCGAGGATCTCCTCAATCCCATCGTCACATCTTCCGAAGAGGAAGCAGAGACTGGGGACTCAGAGGTGGACTCATCCATTACCCAGGCCGAAGTCACTGAGGTGGTCCTCATCGGAGTTCCCTCACGTAAGCAATCCTTTGACACAAAGGATCCTCCAGAGAGACCTAGAGATATAACTGTCACTGCAGAGATAAGTGAATACCACACTTTGATTGCATACAAATACATTTCTGATGGTAGAGTGTAGGAAGTCATTAAAAGCAAAGTTCTTAGTTGCAATCGAGGATAATCTCAAACCCAGACACTCTGACTACATCCGAGGCTAGCAGCGGATACGTCCGAGGCTAGCAGCGGCTACATCCGAGGCTAGCAGCGGCTACATCCGTGGCTGGCGGCGGAGGCATCGGTGGAGGCGGTTCATCCAGGCCGAGGCATCGGTGGCGGCGATACATCCAGGCCCGAGGCGTCGGCTACATCCGAGGTTAACAGCGGCTACGTCCGAGGCTAGCAGCGGAGGCATCGGTGGAGGCGGTTCATTCAGGCCCGAGGCATCGGTGGCGGCGATACATCCAGGCCCGAGGCGTCGGCTACATCCACGGCTAGCAGCGGCTACATCCAGGGCTGGCGGCGGCTACGACCGTGGCTGGGGCGGCTGTGAACGAGGTTAGCAACGGGGAGGGTTGGGGTGCGGCTACCGGACCTGTGGTGGTGGAGGCTACTGGTGAGAATTGTTTTTGTAATCAATAGTGGCCATACTGAGCCACGACAGTCGGCATGGCACCACCCAGGAAAACAGATAAACTCGAGGAAGATATAGAGGAGATAAAGACCTCATTAAACCATATATCAAAAGACATGTCTAATCTAGACAAACTGATGGTGGAAATTAAAGAACTCCAAAATCTGGTTAAAGAGAAGGACAAGATCATTAAGAAACTTGAGCAACGTGTAGATGAACTTGAACAATTTACTAGAAAAGATGACGTTATAATATCTGGACTAGAAACAAGGCATCGGACATATGCAAGGGTGGTGGATTCTGGTGGAACCAGTGGGGAGAATGCACCACCTGAAGAAAGACAATCATTGGAACAACAAGTTACAAACTTTTTATATCAAAAAGGTGTTGTCATCCATCAAGATACAATATCAGACTGTTATACTATTCCAACTAAAGATAGAAAAAATAAACTATCTAACATTGTTATACGATTTACAAGCAGAAAATATAAATATGAGTTATTAAGACAGGCAAAGAATTTGAAAGGAACGAGTGTCTATATAAATGAGCATCTAACAAAAAAAAATGCAGATATTGCTAGGGAAGCAAGACTACTAAGAAAACAGAAACATATTGTTGCTACATGGGTCTGGAATTGTAGGGTGTGGATTAGAGTGAAAGAAGGAACAAACGGTATCCAAATCAAAAACATGGAGGACCTTACGAAATACAGACCTGAATAGACAATCAAATATAACATCTGTTGGTAATTGGACCAACAAAAAATCAGATCAAACATGGAAACAGAGGATAAAATATATGACATAGACACTAATATTGATGAAAGTATATTTGACTTAAAAACGATTGGTTGTGAGTATTATACAGTAGAACAGCTGAATAGTGAAAAAATTGCAGAAGATACCCTGTCACTCATACATATAAACAGTCGAAGCTTGTATTGTAAAATGTCACAAATAAAAGATTATTTAAATCAGTTTAAAAATAGATTTAGTATTGTTGCAATCACTGAATCTTGGCTTAAAGATGATCTCATGGATGAAGTTCAAATGGAGGGATATGAGCTGTATTTTGTAAACAGAAGATATAAAAAAGGCGGTGGTATTGCTCTGTATACAAAAACAGATCTGATGTGTACAATTGTTGAAGAAATGACAATTATGAATGATGTCATAGAAATTGTAACAGTGGAACTTGTACATGAAACATCTAAGAATATTTTAGTTAGTTGTGTATACAGAGCACCAGATTCTTGTGTTGTGAAATTTACAGATAAAATAATTGAATTATTCCATCAAATTAAAAACAAAACGCTTTTTATGTGTGGGGACTTTAATATTAACATAGAAAGCTCCAGCTGCCAAAGATCAAGTGATTTTGTGAATACAATGTATAGTTTGGGGTTATTCCCCTTGATAACAAAACCAACCAGAATTACATCGCAAAGTGCAACGGTAATTGATAATATATTTACAAACAGAACAGATGAAATTATCAAGAATGGGATCTTCATGACAGATATTAGCGACCATTTACCAATTTTTTCAATATTTAAATATAAAAATAGGTACAACAAAAAAACTGATATAAACTTTAAAAGAGATAAGTCAGTAAAAGCCTTAGAGGCATTAAAATATGACCTTAAAAATCAAAACTGGGAAGAAGTTTATGTCAGTGATGTTAATGTAGCATATAACTCATTTATGAAAATATTGATGAAATCATACAATAAAAATTGTAAATTAATTGAAATTAGTAAGAAAAGAGTAAATAAACCATGGCTGACAAAGGGAATAAAAAATGCTTGTGCAAAGAAAAACTATTTATACAGGTGCTTTTTAAAATTGCAAACAAAGGAATCAGAACATAAATACAAAAAATATAAAAATAAACTATTAACAATAATTAGGAAACAAAAAAAAGATTATTACAGTGAAAAACTAAATAAGAGTAAAGATAATATGAGGGTAACATGGGGAATTATAAAAAGTGTGATTGATAGTGATGGAACGAAAGAAACTATTCCAAATTACTTTGTTAAGGAAAATAAAGAGATATATGATATAAAAGAAGTTGCAAATGGGTTTAATGATTATTTTTCAAATGTAGGGTCAAGTCTGGTGGGAAATAAACCAATAATAGAAGATAAATTATGTACATTGGTAAATACGGTCAATAGTATTTTCCTGGACAATGTGGAAAAAGATGAAATAAGAAATATTGTAAAAAACTGTGTAAGCAAAAGATCAACTGACCATGAAGATTTAGACATGATGACTGTAAAAAGTATAATAGAAATTGTTATTGAACCATTTACTTATATTTGTAATCTGTCTCTGTCAACTGGGGTTTTTCCAGATGAAATGAAAATTGCTAAGGTAGTCCCATTATATAAAAATGGAGACAAACATAATTTTTCTAATTACAGGCCAGTATCATTGCTTCCACAGTTTTCTAAAATTATGGAAAAAGTTTTTGTAACAAGATTGGATAAATTTATTGAGAAACATCATATTTTAAATAATGCTCAGTATGGATTCAGAACAAAACATTCGACAGCTATGGCAATTATGGAACTAATAGAGAAAATATCAACAACAATAGATAATAAGGATTATTTTGTAAGTATTTTTATTGACCTGAAAAAGGCTTTTGATGTTATAGACCACTCAAGATTGCTCCACAAGTTACAACAATATGGAATAAGAGGTGTTGCACATCAGTGGGTAAAAAGCTACTTAGAAAATAGAAAACAGTTTGTTCAGATAAATAATACCAAATCAGAATTGTGTAACATTATTTATGGAGTACCACAAGGATCGGTACTTGGACCCAAACTGTTTATTTTGTATATCAATGATTTTGTGAATGTATCCAATGTGCTTGGCAGCATTTTATTTGCTGATGATACAACGCTGTTTTACTCTGGATCAGATATACAGGAAGTAGCACAAGTGATAAATACAGAGTTGGAAAAAGTTAAACATTGGTTTGATATAAACAGATTGTCACTAAATATTAATAAGACAAATTTCATATTGTTTAATGATAGAGCGAAAGAAAATAATGTGTCATTACAAATAGATGGAATGGATATACAAAGGGTAAAAGAAATGAAATTTTTAGGAGTCATGATTGATGAAGATCTTACATGGAAGTCACACATAAATTACATAAAAGGAAAAATAGCGAAAGCCATTGCTGTTTTGCATAAAGTAAAATATTCATTAAATAGTTATGGTTTATTAACATTGTACAATTCATTGATTGTCCCATATTTAACTTACTGTGTAGAAATCTGGGGATCAACATATACAACCTATATACAACCTTTATTTATTTTGCAGAAAAGAGCTTTAAAAGTGATTAGTAACAGTGGTTTTAGAGATTCATCTAATCCATTGTTTATTAAGTATAGGGTACTTAAATTTCATGATTTAGTTGATTTGAAAATATTACAAACGATGTACCAAGTTAATAAAAATACTTTACCAACAAACATTCAAAATATGTTTGAAAAAAGAGTAAGTAGTTATAAATTGAAAGGAATAGAAGTCTTTAAAAAACCAAGATTTAGAACCAAAGTAAAGGAAAGGAGTATTGCAGTAAATGGTGTCAAATTATGGAACAATCTTAATAAAGAAATTAAAGAATTAAGGTCGCTTAAATTATTTAAAAAACATATTAAATTAGATGTATTAAGTAAGTATGAAACTATGAAGTAAGTCAGTGGGCTGCAAGAAAGTCAAAAAAAAAAAAAAGTAAACTGTTAATAATGTTTGGAGTGTCTTAAGTTTAAATGTAACCTGTCAGTGATGTAATCTATTAATTAATGGTCATAATTACGAAATGGGTCAGTGGTATGTGACAAGTTAAAGAAATGCAATCTGTTAAATAATGTTGACTATGATGCTGTATATTGAAAGATTGTATTGTTAAAAGGGGCAGAAATCATAAGACTTGTTCTTCTTTCTGCTCCTTTTCATTCTGGTATTGTGGTGCTTTTGTTTTTTGCTTTTCTGTTTTTCTTTTAAATGAATGAAATAAATATTAAAGAAGAAGAAGAAGAAGGTGGTTAGAAAGCTCCTCGGTGGCAAGGCTCCTGGGGTAGATGAAATCCGTCCTGAGTACCCTAAGTCTCTGGATGTTGTGGGACTGTCTTGGCTGACACGCCTCTGCAACATCGCGTGGCGATTGGGGACAGGGCCTCTGGATTGGCAGACTGGGGTGGTGGTCCCTCTGTTTAAGAAGGGGGACTGGAGGGTGTGTTCCAACTATAGGAGGATCACACTCCTCTGCCTCCCCAGTAAGGTCTGTTCCAGAGTACTGGAGAGGAGAATTTGACCGATGGTCGAACCTCAGATTCAGGAGGAGCAGTGTGTTTTCATCCTGGTCGCGGCACACTGGACCAGCTCTACACGCTCCATCGGGTGCTCCAGGGTTCATGGGAGTTCGCCCAACCAGTCCACATGTGTTTTGTGGATCTGGAGAAGGCATTTGACCGTGTCCCTCGGGGCACCCTGTGGGGGGTGCTCCGGGAGTACGGGGTCCGGGGTCCTTTGCTAAGGGCTATCTGTTCCCTGTACGACTGCAGCAGGAGCTTGGTTCACATTGCCGGTAGTAAGTCAAACCTGTTTCCAGTGCACGTTGGCCTCCACCAGGGCTGCCCTTTGTCACCGGTTCTGTTCATTATTTTTATGGACAGAATTTCTAGGCGTAGCCAGGGTGTAGAGGGGGTCTGTTTTGTGAACCACAGAATCTTGTCTCTGCTGTTTGCAGACGATGTGGTTCTGTTGGCTTTGTCAAATCAGGACCTTCAGCGTGCACTGGGGCAGTTTGCAGCCGAGTGTGAAGCGTCCGGGATGAGAATCAGCACGTCCAAATCCGAGGCCATGGTTCTCGACCGGAAAAAGGTGCTTTGCCCTCTTCAGGTCGGTGGAGTGTCCTTGCCTCAAGTGGAGGAGTTTAAGTATCTTGGGGTCTTGTTCATGAGTGAGGGATGGATGGAGCATGAGATCGATAGACGGATCGGTGCAGCATCTGCAGTGATGCGGTCACTGTAGCGGATCGTCGTGGTGAAGAGAGAGCTGAGTAGGGGGGCAAAGCTCTCGATTTACCGATCGATCTACGTTCCCATCCTCACCTATGGTCATGAGATTTGGCTCATGACCGAAAGAACGAGATCGCAAGTACAAGTGGCCAAGATGAGTTTCCTTCGCAGGGTGGCTGGGCGCTCCCTTAGAGATAGGGTGATAAGCTTGGTCACTTGGGAGGAGCTTGGAGTCGAGCCGGTGCTC
Source organism: Thalassophryne amazonica (assembly GCF_902500255.1). NCBI lineage: Eukaryota > Metazoa > Chordata > Actinopteri > Batrachoidiformes > Batrachoididae > Thalassophryne > Thalassophryne amazonica. The sequence continues at coordinate 30,982,164 of NC_047103.1, read as the reverse complement.
CTCCACATTGAAAGGAGTCAGCTGAGGTGGCTCGGGCATCTTTTCCGGATGCCCCTGCACGCCTCGCTGGAGAGGTGTTCCGGGCACATCCCATTGGGAGGAGGCCCCGGGGAAGACCCAGGACACGGAGGGACTACATGTCTCGGCTGGCTTGGGAACGCCTTGGGGTTCCCCCGGAGGAGCTGGGGAAGGTGTGTGTGGATCGGGAGGTCTGGGTGGCTTTGCTTGAGCTGCTGCCCCTGCGACCCAACTCCGGATAAAGCGGAAGAAAATGGATGGATGGATGGATGGATGGATGGATGGATGGATGGATGGATGGATGGATGGATGGATGGATGGATGGATGGATGGATGGATGGATGGATGGATAGTATGTAATCACTGGAGCACCCAGGGGGCTATTCAAATGGGCCAACTATACTCAACAAAAATATAAACGCAACACTTTTGGTTTTGCTCCCATTTTGTATGAGATGAACTCAAAGATCTAAAACTTTTTCCACATACACAATATCACCATTTCCCTTAAATGTTGTTCACAAACCAGTCGAAATCTGTAATAGTGAGCACTTCTCCTTTGCTGAGATAATCCATCCCACCTCACAGGTGTGCCATATCAAGATGCTGATTAGACACCATGATTAGTGCACAGGTGTGCCTTAGACTGCCCACAATAAAAGGCCACTCTGAAAGGTGCAGTTTTGTTTTATTGGGGGGGGGGGGGGATACCAGTCAGTATCTGGTGTCAACACCATATGCCTCATGCAGTGCAACACATCTCCTTCGCATCATCCGTGAAGAGAACACCTCTCCAACGTGCCAAATGCCAGCGAATGTGAGCATTTGCCCACTCAAGTCGGTTACGACGACGAACTGGTGTCAGGTCGAGACCCCGATGAGGACCATGAGCATGCAGATGAGCTTCCCTGAGACGGTTTCTGACAGTTTGTGCAGAAATTCTTTGGTTATGCAAACCGATTGTTTCAGCAGCTGTCCGAGTGGCTGGTCTCAGACGATCTTGGAGGTGAACATGCTGGATGTGGAGGTCCTGGGCTGGTGTGGTTACACGTGGTCTGCGGTTGTGAGGCTGGTTGGATGTACTGCCAAATTCTCTGAAACACCTTTGGAGACGGCTTATGGTAGAGAAATGAACATTCAATACACAAGCAACAGCTCTGGTTGACATTCCTGCTGTCAGCATGTCAATTGCACGCTCCCTCAAATCTTGCGACATCTGTGGCATTGTGCTGTGTGATAAAACTGCACCTTTCAGAGTGGCCTTTTATTGTGGGTAGTCTAAGGCACACCTGTGCACTAATCATGGTGTCTAATCAGCATCTTGATATGGCACACCTGTGAGGTGGGATGGCTTATCTCAGCAAAGGAGAAGTGCTCACTATCACAGATTTAGACTGGTTTGTGAACAATATTTGAGGGAAATGGTGATATTGTGTATGTGGAAAAAGTTTAGATCTTTGAGTTCATCTCATACAAAATGGGAGCAAAACCAAAAGTGTTGCGTTTATATTTTTGTTGAGTGAAAATGATCTTTGGCTTTTCACGTGAGGTAAATCTGCCCTATAATTGGATTTATTGGATTTTGGAAAACCATGTGACGGTGAACCAATTCTGATTGGGCACTCACATTGCGCACATCATCACACAGCTTCTATGAGGAGTACAAAGATGGCTGATGGCTGGCTCAAAAGTCTGTGGAGTTAACTTTTCAGCAAAAAAAAAAAAAAAGTAAGATTCAATCTCATATCATTAAAAAGTTATTTATAATTTAGTAAAGCTTGGTCTTATCCCACGTATACGATGGTGTCGGCCCCAGAGGGTTAATGAGCAGCAAATTTGATATGAAATCAGTTTTTGTTTAGTCATAGCAAACATGGATTATGTGCATTCTACCTTAGGAAAAAAGTAATGCTGTGTGTGTGTGTGTGTGTGTGTGTGTGTGTGTTATCACTCAACTTCAACTCCTTATCCAAGATCGGGTCGCAGGGGCAACAGCTCCAGCAGAGGACCGCAAACTTCCCTTTCCCGGGGACACATTGACCACCTCTGAATGAGTGATCCCAGGCCAATGTGGAGATATAATCTCTCCACCTAGTCCTGGGTCTTCCCTGTGGTCTCCTCCCAGATGATCGTGCCTGGAACATGTGCCTGGTTCTTAGGATTTCCATCTCTGTAGAGTACATGAAGATTTCTTGGATTTCCCATTTGCCGGTGTGCTTAAATTTTTTTCTGCACCCTGTAATTCCAGAATTATGTGATTTTCATTGGAGGGCATTTCCAGTATGTGAGTGCTGTCATTTATTTATAGGCAAAAACCACCACACTGATGTGCTGATTCTAGTGGTGTGCTTATTTATTTATTTATTTTTGTTTGTTTGTTTGTTTGTTTTGTTTTTATGCCCAGGGGATATACAATGCCAATTCCAATGAAGTTGTGACGTTGTGTACAACCCCAATTCCAATGAAGTTGGGACATTGTGTAAAATGTAAATAAAAACAGAATACAATGATTTGCAAATCCTCTTCAACCTATATTCAATTGACTACACCACAAAGTCACCATATTTAATGTTCAAACTGATAAATTTTATTGTTCTTGTGCAAATATTTGCTAATTTTGAAATGGATGCCTGCAACACATTTCAAAAAAGTGGGATGGGGCAACAAAAGGCTAGGAAAGTTGATGAATGCTGAAAGAACACCTGTTTGGAAATAGGTGAGTGTCATGATTAGGTATAATAGGAGCATCCCCAAAAGGCTCAGTCGTTCATAAGCAAAAATGGGGTGAGGATCACCACTTTTCAACAACTGCATGAAAAAATAGTCCAACAGTTTAAGAACAATGTTTTTCAATGTTAAATTGCAAGGAATTTAGGGATTTCATCACCTACAATGCATATTATAATCAGAAGATTCAGAGAATCTGGAGAACTTTCTACACATAAGTGGCAAGGCCAAAAACCAACATTGATTGCCCATGACCTACGATCCCTCAGGCTGCACTGCATTAAAAACTGACATCATTGTGTAAAGGATCTTACCACATGGGCTCAGGAACACTTCAGAAAACCACAGTTTGTCGCTGCATCTCCAAGTACAAGTTAAAAACTCTACCATGCAAAGTGAAAGCCATACATCAACAACATCCAGAAACACCACCGCTTTCTCTGAGCCCAAGCTCATTTGAAATGGACAGACGCAAAGTAGAAAAGTGTGGCGTGTTCTGATGAGTCCACATTTCAAATTGTTTTTGGAAAACATGGACCTCGTGTCCTCCGGACAAAAAAGGAGAAAGACCATCCAGATGTTTACCAGCGCAAAGTTCAAAAGCCAGCATCTGTGATGGTATGGCGGTGTGTTAGTGCCCATGGCGTGGGCAACTTACACATCTGTGACGACACCATTAATGCTAAAAGGTACATCCAGGTTTTGGAACAACACATGCTGCCATCCAAGCAATGTCTTTTTCAGGGACTTCCCTCCTTATTTCAGCAAGACAATGCTAAGCCACATTCTTCACGTGTTACAACAGCGTGGCTTCATTGTAAAAGAATGCAGGTACGAGACTGGCCTGCCTGCAGTCCAGACCTGCCACCCATTGAAAATGTGTGGCACATTATGAAGTGCAAAATATGACAACGGAGACCCTGGACTGTTGAACAACTGAAGTCATACATGGAGCAAGAATGGGAAAGAATTCCACCTACAAAGCTTCAACAATTTGTGTCTTCAGTTCCCAAATGCTTGAGTGTTGTTAGAAGTACAAGTACAAGGAAAGGTGATGCAACACAGTGGTAAACATACTACTGTCCCAGCTTTTTTGAAACATGTCGCGGGTATCCATTTCCAAATGAGCAAATATTTGCACAGAAACAATAAAGTTTACCAGTTTGAACATTAAATATCTTGTCTTTGTGGTGTATTCAATTGAATACACCAGTTGAAGAGGATTGGCAAATGACTGTAACTTCTTTGGAATTGGGGTTGTAATTTAATTTATTTATCACTGTTCATTTGACAATATCTGTTATGGTTTGGACCAGAGTGGAATGGTGAACCCAAATGCTGGGAGCAGAAACGAGAGCGGATTGAATCAGAACCCTGGTTTATTTACAATGAATGTGTGTGGACGAGGAGGATGGGTAGACAGCTTGCAGAATGGAGCCAGGGCCCACACAGAGGTGGAACCAAGGAACCACCGTCTGGGTGGTGTTGTAACCCAAGCACTGAGTGAATGATGCAATCCGGGAGCCAGGTTGCCGCCTGCAAGCTGTCAAGTGTAATCTGGAGAAGATACACAGGTGAGTGGATTGCTGTGCACACGAACCGAGTAAGTACCAGAAGTACTTCAAATTCACAGTCAGATTAAGAGACAGTCTATATCTTAGCAGAGTCCAGAATGTTGAAATGAGCTGAAGCTAGAAAAAGACAAACAAAAAATCCTGAGCTTGGAAACTCAGACAAACTGCATGAAAAGTAGCAGCACGCAAACTAATGAGCGTAGGAGTTCAGAAAAATCACTGCGTAGGAACGCACAAACAGAGAGGCCAGATACCATGGAAAGTACGCTGAGTTTCTGGTGATGATGGAGTGAAGAGCCGGGGTTTATATGCAGGGACTGATGAGATGAGAAGCAGGTGTGTCGATCAGCTTGAGGCGCACCGCCCTTGCCGAAGGGAGAGAAACAGAAGCAGCAGCAGCAGGAACAGGCAGCCCACAACAATATCCAAACTTTAAGCATTGGTTATTTTCCTGATTTTCCCCAGCAATTTGCAGGGCAAGCACACAATGAATGGAGTTTTTATTTTTTTATAACTAACTCCACAAATGTTTTATACTGATGAATACAACTGATGATCTGTTATAGCCCTGTCACACTAAAGGTGGAATGAGTCCGAATACTGCCTGCGGGTCTTCAACATGGAGCTCCTATATCAGGCATGTGTAGTGCCTGTGGAGCCACCTCCTGTCCTCCGCCAGCCATGGTATTGACTGGTATTGTCGTTGTCCCCTCCTTCTCCTCCTCCTCCTCAATCTGCTGTTGCTGGTGCACTGCTATGTGCAACACTGCTGACCTCACCATTTTTTCCATACTCACTGTAGTCTGGGACTGATGGCGCGCATGTGATGGGCAGTCTTTTGTACCCAGTGGGGACATTTAGGCCAACATTTGTGATACAGTCGGGAGATTCATTTTACATTCTGGTTACATTCCTGTTATTCAGGATGCATTCCCTTTGGGTCATTGCATGTTTAACGCCCACTCAGCACACATTCTCAGGGCCCTCTGGTTGCCTTTGTGGTCCATTTATGGAGCATTCATGGGTGCCTTTTGGCTGGCCCTCGGTTGCTATTTGGACAGCATTTGGCCCTGTGTCGTACAGCATTCGGGATGCATTCTGCATATTCCTGCTGCATTCTGCCAACATTGGAGGGATTTGTGCTGTGTTCTGGCCATATTCTACATACATTCTGGGTATTCATACTGTGTTCCAGGCACATTTGACCTGACTTTGGGAGCTGCTGCACTCCAAAAGTGCATGATTCATTAGAGGCGGCTTCAACAGAGATTCTGGGTTTTCAGACGTAATTTGTACATGGCTGTCGGAATGTCTGTCCACCCTGAAAGTGTTTGGAACTTTATTTTTTTCCCCTTTGGTCTGATTCATGCTCACTCATGGTAATTCTGATGGGGCCCCCTTAAGCTTCTATTTTTGGCCTTGTTGCTAACAGGCCTATTCCACGGGATACTATGCTACTACTATCTCCCACAATCCCCAAAAATGCAAAAACAGCATGAAATGATTTAATCCCCACTTTATAGCAGCTGCAGGCTTGCCACCTCTACCCTTGTGACCTCAGGCAGACATGTTAAAGCTGTTCAGCTTTGGACCACACAAAACAAACATTCATCAGGGCTCATTTGTTTTCAGATTCTTATCGTGACACCTTTCAACCCATAGTCACAACATAATACCCTGTTTAAAGATGTTTGATCATGACTAAAGTTCATAAAGACTATGAATCCATGTAAGGGCCCCTTCACACAATTGAGGCAGAAGGGAGCACTAACATGGAGTCAAATGCCACTTATGAAAAATCGCCTCAAATGCCTTGTACAGCTGTCGCGACAACCATTCATGTATACCAGCAGCCAAAAGACACCGAGTGCACTGCACATGCTCATTTGACTCCTCACTTGGCAGGTGTCGGCCAAATTCCAGGTGTCTCACATGAACATCGAACACTGCTCGCTGGACATTGATAAAAGGCGGGGCTATTCGCGCACCCAGCATGAGAGTAGACAGCAGGCAACCACATTCGACCTGTGACTGTGACACACACACATGCCATGAATCCAACATTGTCAGCTGTGGTTGAAGGTCCTGGAGTCCGGTCACTGTCTAGTGCAGTGCACTGCTGGAACAGCTGACCGCTGTGTACTGCAACACAGCTGGTGAACATGCAAAGAACATGTGTGGGTGGCTGCTCATGCCTTTATCACATGCTGATAATTACATACCAACACGATCACATGAGGACTGGTCAGCATCTGAGCGCCCGGCATGGTGTAGTATTAATGAGCTGGCTGAGCAGGCTGCCAATTCCACCACATAAATTGTCATTTCCATGACAGACAGAAAGAGTGGAGATTAAATAACACAAATAATGGTAAAGGCGTGAACTCAATCATTTGTGATTGCTTTGCTCAGGCTCTTTGCTGTGGACACACAGCGCCTGTCAGCTGACCGCCGACTGACAGCTGGACGTGACCGTGCACGCAAGGTGTTACATTACAAACATAGACATCAAACAGATGCAGTACAAACAAATAATAATACATAAAATAAAAATCACAGAATGAAGGAACAGAGAGTGAGCTTTTTTTTTTCTGTGAGCTACCGAGGTCCGCAGACAGATGTGGGCATGCCCGCTGCGACCTGCAGCTGTTCAGATATCTGTGCTTGCAAGTCAAAGCTGGGGGACACCTGTACTGGCTTGTAGGATATGAAGTTGCATAACTACAGCATGAAGTGCGAACATCGGCATGTTGTTCTCGAGTGGAAATAAATTAAAACACATATTGCTTCAGCTGATTGCTGCATCAGCACACCGCAATGTTGCTGAATATCGTGCCATGCAGGAAATCACCCCACGGGATGCCCCCACAAGGCACGTGTCACTGTAGGATTTCCCCACATTGTATTAATTAAATATCATATTTGCAGCGGATCACTGCATGCTAGACACACCATGCCAGCTGATTTCTTCACAACATGTGAGCCCAGCTCTTCATGAGATGGGAGCCAGCCGGCTCTTCATGAGAGGGGCGCATCAGGTAATTCATGTTAACCATGAGGATAAATACGGTCTTTATAACAGGAATTAAGTATTATAAATTGTGATGTTTTTAAATTTTTTTCCTCCGCTGCTGTGTGTGTGACTTTCCATGTGCTCACACTGTGTTCATGCGCGCAAACACAAGCATGGATGAAACCGTCTCTGCGTATCGTACACACCTGCCCGACCATACGTCCCTCCCGACAGTAGGTGTAATGTTTTGGGGTTCCCCATTTCATTTTTGGTTTGCGGATTTTCTTCTGGTTTCTGCATATTTCGTATTATGTGTGAAGGGGCCCTAAGTTGCAGTGTACTATTGAGTATTTTGAGAATCAGGATAACATGGTTGAACATTTCAAACATTTGATCCTGAATTTTAATCTGGTGCCATTGATGGCCGCAACTACTATGTATGCCATATTTGTTTAAGACTTACAATGATGGAGCAAGAAGTTACTATGATGCTTCGGGCACAGCAACATGTGAAATAGCCCATAACCATAGCTTCCTGAAGTCCATGGCAGCCACTGTTGCTTATCTGTTGGTACAAAGTACAATGACTGATTGAAATTCACAAGTAGCAAACACGAACACAAGTTAATTCCACAAATGCAAATAATCATTTTTTGTCATCAGGGAAAAAAGGGAAAAACTCTTTGTAACTTACCTTTATGGTGAAAGGAATTTGTGTTACTAATCCTGTTCATAAGAAAATAATAAACAAAAGCATTTTAATGCAAGAGATAAACTACAATTACATTTCAATACTAGAGCACTGCCCTCATAGAGTGCAAACCTGCACCAATTGGCCTCAATTGTGTTATGTGTGAAGGGGCCCAAAAGTCACATGTCCGTAAAATCCACAATCGAGATCAGATCAGGATCAAACTTTGTCAGGCAATAGTGAGTGCCAACCTGCCCCCCACATTCAAATATGAGAGTGATTGGGGCATGTCTTATTAAGTTATAATGTAAAATATACATTAAAAGGGGGTTTTCAATCTTAATTTTTATTTCAACAAAATCTGCAATCTGGATCAAATTTGGATAAAACTTGGTCAGTCTATAAAGGATACCATCCTTCATAACACTGTCAAATATGACAGAAATTCAATCTTTTTTGACAGTGGTATGAATTTCTGAAAATTCATTAATTGTTAAAGATAGGGATTTTTCTAAATTTTCAATATTTTTCTAGACTTTGCCATTTTACCTATGACCTTGAAAATTGAAATACTTCTTGCCTATCAGGACAAGAATCTTCAGGAAAAACTTCATATTAAAAATTGTGGGTTCCAGGGTGTTCACAAACAGACAAACAAACAATAACATACCCTCCTTGAACTTTGTTGACAGAGGAAACAATTTACCTTTGCACTTACTGGTGTAGCAAATTCCAATTTGGCATAAATGTAAGCACTTGGTCACACTATTCCATCTTAAAAGCTTGCTAAGGAATTGTGTGTTATGTGTTGCTTTTGAGATTTAAAGCGCAGCTGTGTGTTATATCGGCTAAAGATGAGGTTGAAAAGCAACACCAATCGACAGAGGTTTCCAATTACCCCAAAGCTGAGGCAGAAGGAATGAAGAAACAGGTGGTGCCTCTAATTAGTTTTTGCCATCCGAGAAGCACAGTTTGAAAAGAAGCAGAGCTGTGGGAGTCCCACTGGGAGACGAGACATTCGACAGTGCCTTTGTAATTGCTTTTGCTAAAACCTAACACTGTACTCAAAGAAATAAAGCAGGTAATACAAAGCTAAGTACTGTAAATAATAGAACTGGAAAAGTATATTTGGTAGTTACGAGTTGTCTAGTGCAAAGGGGTTATATTGTGACATTGTGCACATAGCACAGATCCACGGGTGATTTTAGATCAAACATTGCTATCTTATAGGTTTGAGGGCAGGCTTAAGCACTGGACACAAAGGGTGTGGATTACTGGTCCACATTTTGCAAGGGTATGTCATGGGCAGGGCAGCATGGTGGCTTAGTGGTTAGCACTGTTGCCTCACAGTGAGAAGGTCATGGGTACAATTCCCACCTGGCCTTTCTGTGTGGAGTTTGCGTGTTCTCCCCCTGTTTGCGTAGGTTCTCTCCAGGTGCTCCCGTATCCTCCCACATACAAAGACACGCAGGTTGGTGGATTGTAAACTTTAAGTTGTCCGTAGGTGTGTGTGTGTGACTGTGTTTGTTTGTCTATATGTGGCCCTGCGACAGACTCACGTCCTGTCCAGGGTGTACACCGCCTCACGCTCTATGACTACTGGGATATGACTACTTGCATCGCGGCGGAGCTACATGGCGCAAGGAAACGCCATGATGAAGCCTTCCAGGATATGTTTGGGCATGTCCAGCTCATGCACAATCACAATTGGATATTCACATGACTGGAAAGCAACCGGAATCCGTCTGAAATCCACCTGAAAGCCATCCTGTGAGACCAACACGGAGGTGGTTTTGTGCCGCGTAATGAACGGCTCTGTGGCGTGTCCCTCCACTTCTTTTTCCATGAAAAAAAACTCCTGTAACGGTGGAATGTGCCAAAAAAGTGCTGATGTCCACATCTTCTGCCTTTTTGTGAAAGTCAGACGAGGTCCCGGATCAACAAAGCTTTCACGTTGGAAATGATCTGGTTGACACCCCACTGGAACAACCAGGGGGCTGGGAGCGTGCAGCGCTCTCAGGAGTTGTGGGCAGTCCTTAAAGCAGCAGTAACACTCCGTAATCTGTTTAATCCCCATAAAATCGTCCCTGAAAGCCATATTAATTTTTCGAACGGTGTCCACCTGGAGGTCTCTCACAGTTTCTGGAAAAAAATTGATGCAGCAAAGCTCCAAATCGTTCAGACATTTATTCGCAATAAAAAAATAGATGAGAGGGGTGGACCACACCTCACTCAAAGCCTGCTCACAGGCGAATGACGCAACCGACAGGCATGAAAAAACTCACGCATGCGCACAAGGGTTCAAGCTTGTCTGACGCAATCACACGTGATTCAAATCCATATGTTTTTTTAAAAAAATAATAAGGTCGGATACTTTTCTAATAGACCTCGTATGTTTTTATTTATGTCCACATAAGTACAGCAATCAGACACACATGCCTCTCAGTGGACAGTTGTTAGTCCATGTCTGTCCAAACACAGTAGGTGTTGTCCAGCTGGGATGTCCAGATCCACAGATACCCACAGCTGCTTATGTCGGAAGCCACACCTCCTGTCAGTGAAGCACACACACCCATGTGTCAGTTTGTCTGTTTGCATAGCCACACTCGTGGGGAACTTAGACAAATTTCACTGCGAGTACGACAGTGATTGTCTGTCATCTGTTGTCGTGCCAAGAGTGTGAATGGCGACACATTTTCTAAGTGCCATGCGAGCAGTGTTAGATGTTCGTGTGTGTCAGCTGGAATTTGTCCGACACCTGCCGCGAGAGGGTTCGATGGACAGCTTGTATATGATAACAAGAACCTAAACAATGTTAAATACATTAAGACAGTGAATTAACATAAAAAATTAAGTAGTTAGCAGGAATGAAAAGGGTTGAATTCTTCAAAAAAATGTTGAGGTCTAAGGTTCTAAAAGCATTCCGGACTCAATTTTTTTTCAATTCAATTTATTTCCTTTATATAGCGCCAAATCACAACAGAGTTGCCTCAAGGCACTTCACACAGGTAAGGTCTAACCTTACCAACCCCCAGAGCAACAGTGGTAAGGAAAAGTACTCTGTACCCAAAAGTACTCTGAAATATGAATACCAGGAAATGGTTATACTGGGAAATAATAGTGTTTATCTTATTTCAGGAACCCTAAAGTAAGATCTGTAAGACATTAAAGTCCACGAAAAATGCTGCAGTTGACCCTCATTCAGAGAGCAAAAATAGTTGAGTTCTGTGCAACTCATCCTATGGGCTGACTTGCATCTCTTTCCATACAAAATTCAGTCTCAGAGCAAACTAATTCCCAGCAAATGGCAAAGAGACTTGAATTTGCTAGGTGGTTTTCTGGAAAACTGGAGACGGGTGATTTATTTCTGAGGAAACTTCAGACGAGGAGTTTACATTGATCATGTGGTTAAAAGGTAAAGGGTTAAAACATCAAAAAGGAAAGACTGAACTAAAACATGTGCATTGGGGGAGAGAAATTACATGCTTTGGCCACACGGTCATGCAGAAAATGCCTGATAATATTGATTGGTTTTTCTGTGCTGTCAAAATATTTTGGGTACATTTTTTTGAGACACCCTATGTAGTAGTAGTTCATTCGGCTGCTCCCGGTTTTGTTCTGGGTCGCCACAGCGAATACAGCCCGATGCGCATTGGTAATTGGCACAAGTTTTACGCCGGATGCCCTTCCTGACGCAACTCCAGTTTTACTTGGAGAAACACACACAGCCGCTGGTGTTCCAGAAAGGTCTCCCATCCAAGTACTAACCAGATCCTGCTCTGCTTATCTTCGGAGATCTAATGGGATCAGGCTGACACAGAGCAGACCGGCTGCTTTTTGAGACACCCTATACAAAGTCAAATTGTCTTTATTTGTCTCCCTAAGGAGAAATTTGCCTTGGATAGAGGGGTCTGCTACACACAACACATCTGACACATAACATCAAAAACAACCACATAGTAGATCAAAGTTAAAATATAAATACATAATCAGTAAAAAGCATATTAACATCTTAGAGCATATTCCGCAACACATGGCCTTATACTATCTTCCCTGAGCTGTCTGCTCATTTATGATCTTCACTGACAATGAAATAAATGAATGGTTATGTTGGTTATATTTACAAAGAGGAACCATGTACCTCCTTCCTGAGTTAAGTGAAATATATTCAGTGCAGTACATGAAAAGCATCTGATAAGACATTGTCTGCATGTCAGAGAATTGCCTATTCAAACAACCTTTGGGGAGTTACAGGTACCACCATACCAAGGATTTTGCCAGCTATTTTTGTCAGATTTAGCATTTGAGTTTTTGATTTAACTGATTTAACTTAATGCGACCGCACTAAGGTTCCCAACAGACCTGGGGGCCACCAACATCTCCACTGTTTTATGAGTATTAATCTGCAGTTGGTGGGCATCACACCAGTTCACAAACCTGTCCACTCCAGATTTGTGATGACTTAAATTGGTATTAGTGTTTAGCAGAGTACGTATTACACTGTCATCTGAAAATTTAACAACATACTGGTTTGGCTGAAAGCTGACACAGTCATTGGTATACAGTGTACTGTACATAGAAATGGTGAACTTACACAGCCCTGAGGGGCACCAGTGCTGCTTAATGCAATATCAGAGAAGACAGAATTGACCATCACCTGCTGTGACCTGTTTGACAGAAAAGAGTGATACCACTTAATTACGAAAGGGTTCATGTTCAGCTGAGTCATTTTTTGAAGATGGATATGTGACTGGATGCAGTTACAATTAGCCCAAGGACTTAACCGGTTTCTCTGTCACTGATGGAATCCTGGTCCCTCACAAAGCAAAGTGGGTCTCATCATTCACTTTGCCTTTCCTCAGAACCAAGGACCTTCACTTCACAGGTTGACAGAGACCCCGAACTGTTAAACAACAGGAGTCATACATCAAGCAAGAATGGGAAAGAATTCCACCTACAAAGTTTCAGCAATTAGTGTCCTCAGTTCCGAAATGCTTGTTGAGCGTTGTTAGAAGGAAAGATGATGTAACACAGTGGTAAACATACCACTGTCCCAGCTTTTTTGAAATGTGTTGCAGGCATCCATTTCAAATTGAGCAAATATTTTCACAAAAAGCAATACAGTTTATCAGTTTGAACATTAAATATCTTGTCTTTGTGGTACATTCAATTGAATATAGGTTGAAGAGGATTTTCAAATCATTGTATTCTGTTTTTATTTACATTTTCCACAACGTCCCAACATCATTGGAATTGGGGTTTAAGACAACATAAGATAATGTAAGATAAGCTCAGCTTTACTTATCCCAAAGGAAACTGATTCGCCATAGTACAGAAACAGTAAACAGTGAACATTAAGCATTTTTTTTTACACTAAATCCAACATATTCTGAATAACTCTAAACCGTTATGTACTCATCCTGCAGAAGGGTAGAAATTATACAGTCTGATTGCCACAGGGAGGAAAGACCTGTGGTGTTCTGTGCTGCACCTCAGTGGTCTCAGTCTATGGCTAAAGGCATTCTACACTGTAGTGTAGAGCACACTAGAAGATGGCGCTGGCGACCACCCCTCTTATACACAGCATCTGTGTTTACTGTCCAGTTTGTTGTCTATTTACTGTCCAGTTTGTTGTCTATGTTGACACCCAGGTACTTGTAGTAGCCCACAATGACCACATCAGTCTCACTGATAGTAAGTGGATTTGGAAGGGTCTTCAGTCTTCTGAAGTCCACCATCGGCTCCTTCATCTTAGATACATTGAGATGCAGGTGAATGAGTCCACACCACTCCACAAACCTGTCCACCACACCTGTACTCAGCCTCCTGGTCCCTGATGATGCAGCCCACAATGTCAGAGTCAGCAGAAAACATCTGCTGGTGGCAGGACTGTCACCAGAACCTGAATGCTGAGGGGCAGAATGTGAACAGGAAGAGAGAAAGGACTGTCCCCCGTGGTGCCCTCATGCTACTCTTGATGGTGTCGGATGTAATGTTCCGAAGCCTCACATACTGTAGAAGGTCTGTTATGTAGCCGGTAATCCAGGCCACCAGGAGCATCCACCTTTATTTCAAGTAGCTTATCGCTGAGCAGGTCAGGCCGGATGGTGTTGAATGCACTGGAGAAGTCAAAGAACGTGACTCTCACAGTGCTGCCTGCCTCCTCCAGGTGAGAGTATGCTCTGTGCAGCATGAAGATGATGGCATTCTCCACTACCTTGTTGGGATGGTAAGCAAACCGCAGGGGCTCCAGCAAAGATTGGATGTGTGGAGGTGCCTCCGTACGTCGGAGGTGTCCAGCTAAGCTTGCGGCTCATCGCGGCCCATCGGAGGGGCCCAGCCAGGCACGAGGCTTGTCGAGGCCCACAGAAGGCTAAGCTAAGCTAGTTTAGACTTGGTAAGCTAGCTTTCGGAGGTTCAGGAACAGCAGTAGTATGATTTGTCTTTAATCAAGATCTACTACATCCCGTAAGCAACAAGGCCGTTAAAAATCTTCAAAAAGACATGGACAAATTAAAGGAGTCCATGAACATGTTATCTGCAGAAATAGCTTCTTTGATAAAGCAGAACATCATTGCAGAACTGCTGGGAGAAATCAAACAGCTAAAGTGACAAAATACTGAATATGAACAGAAAATTTTATATCTGGAAAATCGGGTGTCCAATTTGGAGTAGTACTCAAGAATGAAAAATGTCATCATCTCTTGATTAAAAATCAAACCAAGGTCCTTTTTCACAAGCGGTAATGGGAGTTACTGCTGAGGATGGCGGTCATGAGAAAACCACAGAGGAACAGGTTACTGCATTCCTCCATAGAAAACATATCGACATTAACAATGAAAATATCGAAGCATGTCACACTTTGCCAACCCGCGACAAGACATCCACTCCAATAATCATCATTTGTTTTGCAAATAGAAGGCACAAGGTTGAACTACTTAACCAGGGAAGGAAGTTGAAAGGCATAAACTTTTATATGAACGAACATCTTACTAAAAATAACATGGACATCGCCAGGAAAGCAAGGCTGTTTAAAAGACAGGGTAAACTAATTTCAAATGGGTCACAAACTGGAAGGTTTTTATCAAACCGAAGGATGTACCTGAACATGCCAGAGGACTGTGCATGAGTAACATGAGTCAGTTGGAACGCTTTGAATGAGAATGTTTTTTTCATGTTATGTGGGCCGCTGAAGAGGAGGTACTGCTGGCCCACCACCATCAGAGGGTGCCCTGCTTGCAGTGCGGGCTCCAAGCACGAGAGGGCGCCAGACCCAGAAGAAGTGACAGCTGTCACTCATCCTCAGCACCAGCTGTCACTCATTCATCATCATCACCATCACCATAAAGGCCGGACTGCAACTCCACCTCCTCGCCGAGAAATCAACTACCGAAGAGGTAATTTTCTCTGCTGACTCGAAACGTTGAGTAATAATCTGAACTTCTTTTGCAGCCGTTTTCCTGTGATACTTGCCTTATCTGTGGGATTGGCGTTTGGTGTGATCAGCGACGGCTTCGCCTCACACCCCAAACCAGATAAGTGGTTAAACAGGAGCTGCACGAGTGTGTGATTGGAGGTGGAGGTGCTCCCTCCTAACTGAGTGCAGACTGTGGATTACTGAGTGTGCGAATTCACACTCATCCATCCTGTCTTTGTTTTCTGCCAGCAGTACCAGGGTCGACAGCCGAAGACAGAGGCCACCTGGGGACTCGGGACTTGGTGGCTCTGGTGTTCTTCAGGCCGTTGGTGGTGGAAGCCGTGTGGGACGCGGCTCATCTCTCGTCGGGGGTCTTCTATCTTCGAGCCTGCCCACACGTCACCTGGTGTTAATTGACTATACATATCTTGTGTGTTTAGTTGTGTGTTGTCACAACATTAAATTGTTACTTATTGGCTTATTCATTATCCGTTCCTTTGCACCCCCTGTTGTGGGTCCGTGCTACGACACCTTCCCAACAGGATTTCTCGGCCATTCGTCATGGATTCCGAGGGGCGTCAACCCGAGCTTGAACGGCCAATGGAAGAGCCAGGAGTGCAGGCGTCAGCGGGAGGCGTGTTGAGTGAGCTGCAGCAGATTTTAACCGCCTTCACGGCTCGGCTGGATTTGGTGACCGAGCAGAATGTTCTCCTTAACTGGAGGGTGGAGGCTCTCACCGCCAGGGTGGAAGAGCGCGATCAGGGCGCTGCTGCAGCCACTCCTCTTGCTGGTCCTGGGCCCGTAACAGACGTTCCACTGGTCGTTCAACGACCCCCCCGCACCGTCCCCTGAAGCATACATAAGCCCTCCGGAACCGTACGGAGGCTGTGTTGAGACGTGTGCAGACTTCCTCATGCAGTGTTCGCTCGTCTTTTCACGGCGTCCTCTCATGTACGAGTCAGACGCCAGCCGGGTGACTTATGTTATTAATCTGCTTCGAGGAGAGGCACCCGCCTGGGCTACGGCGCTTTGGGAGCAGAATTCACGGCTCCTAACGTCTTATGCTGGGTTTGTACGGGAGTTCAAACAAGTTTTTGACCATCCCAACAGAGGCGAGACCGCTTCGAGCGTGCTGCTGTCAATGAGACAGCAGCCGAGTATGCAGTCGACTTCCGCATCGCGGCAGCGAGGTCCGGCTGGAATAACGTTGCGCTCCGTGCCACCTTCATGAATGGACTGTCTCCGGTCCTGAAGGAGCACCTGCTGGCTAAGGAGGAACCGCGGGATTTTGACGGGCTTGTCGATTTGGTTATACGCTTAGACAACCGTTTGAATGAGCATCGTCGGGAGCAGGCCGGGGGGCGTGACCGTGCACGAGCCGTCCCTCCCCCTTCCGGTTCCGAAAGGGTGACGTTGTCCCTATGCTTCACTGCCAGAGAGCTCCGTGTGGCTACAGCTCCCCCTGCTGAGGAGGCTATGGACACGAGCAGGGTCAAAGTAAAGACAAATGTCAGACAAAGGAGGCTGGCCGGCGGGGAGTGTTTTGTCTGCGGCTCTTGTGAGCACATGCAGAAGGACTGCCCCAAACGGTCAAACTACAAACGCCCGTCCTTAGAAACTGGGCTAAGGGTGGGTCATAACACGCACGCGGGGAAACCCCGCAAATCTGCACGAATCCCAGTAACGATCCTTTGTGGGGATCTAACCCTTCACGCCCCAGCACTGGTAGACACGGGGTCGGAAGGGAATCTGCTGGATAGCAGATGGGCAAAGGAAGTAGGGCTCCCCCTGGTGGCTCTGCCATCACCATTGCAGGTGCGAGCACTAGATGGCACCCTGCTTCCGTTAATCACACATCAGACACAGCCTGTGACCTTGGTTGTGTCTGGAAATCACAGGGAGGAGATCGTGTTCCATGTGACACCTTCTACCTCCCGAGTGATTTTGGGATTTCCGTGGATGGTGAAGCACAATCCCCAGATAGATTGGCCGTCCGGGGTTGTGACGCAGTGGAGCGAAACTTGCCACCGGGAGTGTTTAGGATCCTCGGTTCCTCCCGGCATGACGGCTAATGAGGAGGTTAAAGTCCCCCCAATCTATCAGCGGTGCCAAAGGAGTACCACGATCTCGCTGACGTCTTCAGCAAAGATCTGGCGCTCACTCTTCCCCCGCACCGACCGTACGATTGTGCCATCGATTTGGTCCCGGGCGCTGAGTACCCGTCCAGTAGGTTGTACAACCTCTCACGTCCGGAACGCGAATCAATGGAGACCTACATCCGGGACTCTTTAGCTGCCGGGCTGATCCGGAACTCCACCTCCCCGATGGGTGCTGGTTTCTTTTTTGTGGGCAAAAAGGACGGCGGACTCCGTCCATGCATTGATTACAGAGGGCTGAACGAGATCACGGTTCGCAACCGATACCCGTTACCTCTGTTGGATTCAGTGTTCACGCCCCTGCATGGAGCCCAAATTTTCACTAAATTGGATCTCAGAAACGCGTACCACCTGGTTCGGATCCGGAAGGGAGACGAATGGAAGACGGCATTTAACACCCCGTTAGGTCACTTTGAGTACCTGGTCATGCCGTTCGGCCTCAATAATGCCCCTGCGACGTTCCAAGCTTTGGTAAATGACGTCTTGCGGGACTTCCTGCATCGGTTCGTCTTCGTATATCTGGACGATATACTCATCTTTTCCCCGGACCCTGAGACCCATGTCCAGCATGTATGTCAGGTCCTACAGCGGTTGTTGGAGAACCGGCTGTTTGTGAAGGGCGAGAAGTGCGAGTTCCACCGCACTTCTTTGTCCTTCTTGGGGTTCATCATCTCCTCCAACTCCGTCGCCCCTGATCCGGCCAAGGTTGCGGCGGTGAGAGAGTGGCCCCAACCAACAAGCCGCAGGAAACTGCAGCAGTTCCTCGGCTTTGCAAATTTCTACAGGAGGTTCATTAAAGGCTACAGTCAGGTAGTTAGCCCACTGACTGCCCTGACCTCCACCAAGGTCCCCTTCACCTGGTCGGATCGGTGCGAAGCCGCGTTCAAGGAGTTGAAACGCCGGTTCTCGACTGCACCAGTTCTGGTGCAGCCTGATCCTGATCGCCAGTACATAGTGGAAGTGGACGCCTCTGACTCAGGGATAGGAGCCGTGCTGTCCCAGAGCGTGGAGGCTGATAAGGTTCTCCATCCTTGTGCCTATTTTTCCCGCAGGTTGACCCCAGCTGAACGGAACTATGACGTCGGCAATCGGGAGCTCCTCGCGGTGAAGGAGGCTCTTGAAGAGTGGAGACACCTGTTGGAGGGGGCTTCGTTGCCTTTCACGGTTTTCACGGACCATCAGAACCTGGAGTACATCCGGACCACCAAGTGGCTGAACCCCAGGCAAGCCCGCTGGTCTCTGTTCTTCGGGCGCTTTGACTTCCGGATCACGTACCGCCCCGGGACCAAAAACCAAAAATCGGATGCGTTGTCCCGGGTGCACGAAGAAGAAGCCAAGGTGGGGCTGTCGAACCCCACCGAGACCATCATCCCCGAGTCCACTGTCGTGGCCCCCGTCACCTGTGACGTGGAGAAGACCGTCCGGGAGGCCCTGGCAAGGAGCCCGGACCCGGGGACCGGCCCCAAGAACAGAATGTACATCCCACCAGAGGCCATAGCTGCCGTATTGGACTTCTGTCACGTATCCAAGCTCTCCTGTCATCCCGGAGTGCGTAGGACCGTGGTAGTGGTCCAGCAGCGCTTCTGGTGGGCGTCACTGGAAACCGACGTTCGGGACTACGTCCAGGCCTGTACCATCTGCGCCAGGGGCAAGGCAGACCATCGGAAGACCTCGGGACTCCTCCAACCCCTGCCGGTGCCTCACCGCCCCTGGTCTCACATCGGCCTGGACTTCATCACGGGCCTCCCACCGTCCCAGGGCAACACCATCATTCTCACGATAGTGGACCGGTTCTCCAAGGCGGCCCACTTCGTGGCCCTCCCGAAGCTCCCGACGGCCCAGGAGACGGCAGACCTCCTGGTCCACCACGTCATGCGGCTGCATGGGATACCATCGGACATCGTATCAGATCGTGGTCCCCAGTTCTCTTCGCAGGTTTGGAGGAGTTTCTGTAAGGAGCTGGGGGCCACCGTGAGTCTCTCGACCGGGTACCCCCCCCCAGACAAACGGCCAGGCAGAGCAGGCTAACCAGGAGTTGGAGCAGGCCCTTCGCTGCGTCACCTCCGCGCACCCGGCGGCCTGGAGTCACCATCTGGCCTGGATCGAGTATGCCCATAACAGCCAAGTCTCGTCTGCTACCGGCCTCTCCCCTTTTGAGGCATGTTTGGGGTACCAGCCCCCATTGTTCCCGCTGGTGGAGGGAGAGGTCGGTGTGCCCTCGGTCCAGGCCCACCTCAGGAGGTGCCGCCGGGTGTGGCGGACCGCCCGCTCTGCCCTGTTAAAGGCCCGGACGAGGGCCAAGACCCGTGCGGACCGCCGGCGTTCCCCGGCCCCCACATACCAGCCCGGGCAGGAGGTGTGGCTCTCGACAAAGGACATCCCTCTCTGTGTGGACTCCCCGAAATTGAAGGACAGATTTATAGGACCCTTCAGAATCCTCAAAATCATCAACCCGGCCGCAGTGAAGCTCCAACTCCCAGCTTCACTGCGGATCCACCCTGTGTTCCATGTGTCCCGCCTCAAGCCACACGACACCTCGCCCCCTGTGCTCCTGGACCTACGCCACCTCCTGCCCGGCTCATTGACGGGGAGCCTGCTTGGACAGTCCGCAGGCTCCTGGACGTCCGTCGTAAGGGCCGGGGGTTCCAATATCTGGTGGACTGGGAGGGGTATGGACCTGAAGAACGCTCCTGGGTGAAGAGGAGCTTCATCCTGGACCCGGCCCTCTTGGCCGATTTTTACAAGAGACACCCGGACAAGCCTGGTCGGGCGCCAGGAGGCGCACGTTGAGGGGGGGGGTCCTGTTATGTGGGCCGCTGAAGAGGAGGTACTGCTGGCCCACCACCACCAGAGGGCGCCCTGCTTGGAGTGCGGGCTCCAAGCACGAGAGGGCGCCAGACCCAGAAGAAGTGACAGCTGTCACTCATCCTCAGCACCAGCTGTCACTCATTCATCATCATCACCATCACCATAAAGGCCGAACTGCAACTCCACCTCCTCGCCGAGAAATCAACTACCGAAGAGGTAATTTTCTCTGCTGACTCGAAACGTTGAGTAATAATCTGAACTTCTTTTGCAGCCGTTTTCCTGTGGTACTTGCCTTATCTGTGGGATTGGCGTTTGGTGTGATCAGCGACGGCTTCGCCTCACACCCCAAACCAGATAAGTGGTTAAACAGGAGCTGCACGAGTGTGTGATTGGAGGTGGAGGTGCTCCCTCCTAACTGAGTGCAGACTGTGGATTACTGAGTGTGCGAATTCACACTCATCCATCCTGTCTTTGTTTTCTGCCAGCAGTACCAGGGTCGACAGCCGAAGACAGAGGCCACCTGGGGACTCGGGACTTGGCGGCTCCGGTGTTCTTCAGGCCGTGTGGGATGCGGATCATCTCTCGTCGGGGGTCTTCTATCTTCGAGCCTGCCCACACGTCACCTGGTGTTCATTGACTATACATATCTTGTGTGTTTAGTTGTGTGTTGTCACAACATTAAATTGTTACTTATTGGCTTATTCATTGTCCGTTCCTTTGCGCCCCCTGTTGTGGGTCCGTGCTACGACACCTTCCCAACATTTCATTTGTTAAGGGACTAATTTTGAGACACTCTAGACCATGTTTAGGTTTATACCAGGAAGTTAGTTTTGCTATATTGCTTTTCTTGGACTATGGATTACGTTTCATTAAATATGACAACTGCGTTATTACAACTTACTGCTGCACAGGAGTTCAATTTAAACATTTGTGAAGACACCGCATATAGATTTCATAATATCGAAAAGAATATTGATCCTGAATGTTTTTTTGTGAAAATATTACTCATCACTGTAAATACTTTACTGAAGAACAATTGAAGGATTATTCTTTGACAAATGGGATTTTCTCCATAAAACAGTTTAATAGTAGAAGTCTTCTCATGAACTTTTCAAAATTTCAGGAGTGCTTAAATACAGTGAGGAAAATAAGTATTTGAACACCCTGCGATTTTGCAAGTTCTCCCACTTAGAAATCATGGAGAGGTCTGAAATTTTCATCTTAGGTGCATGTCCACTGTGAGAGACATAATCTAAAAAAAAAAAATAAAAATCCGGAAATCACAATGTATGATTTTTTAAAATAATTTATTTGTATGTTACTGCTGCAAATAAGTATTTGAACACTTGTGAAAATCAATGTTAATATTTGGTACAGTAGCCTTTGTTTGCAATTACAGAGGTCAAACTTTTCCTGTAGTTTTTCACCAGGTTTTCACACACTGCAGCAGGGATTTTGGTCCACTCCTCCATACAGATCTTATCTAGATCATTCAGGTTTGGAGTTTCAGCTCCCTCCTAAGATTTTCTATTGAGTTCAGGTCTGGAGACTGGCCAGGCCACTCCAGGACCTTGAAATGCTTCTTACGGAGCCCCTCCTTAGTTGTCCTGGCTGTGTGTTTGGGGTCATTGTCATGCTGGAAGACCCAACCATGACCCATCTTCAATGCTCTTACTGAGGGAAGGAGGTTGTTTGCCAAAATCTTGCAATACATGACCCCATCCATCCTCCCTTCAACACGGTACAGTCGTCCTGTCCCCTTTGCAGAAGAGCACCCCCAGAGTATGATGTTTCCACCCCCATGCTTCACGGGTGGGATGGTTTTCTTGGGGTTGTTCTCATCCCCTAAACATGGTAAGTGGAGTTGATTCCAAAAAGCTCTTTTTTGGTCTCATCTGAGCACATGACCTTCTCCCATGCCTCCTCTGGATCATCCAGATGGTCACTGGTGAACTTCAAACGGGCCTGGACATGTGCTGGCTTGAGCAGGGGGACCTTGCTGCCCTGCAGGATTTTAAACCATGACAGCATCATGTGTTACTAATGTAATCTTTGTGACTGTGGTTCCAGCTCTCTTCAGGTCATTGACCAGGTCCTCCTGTGTAGTTCTGAGCTTTCTCAGAATCATCCTTACCCCACAAAGTGAGATCTTGCATGGAATCCCAGACCAAGGGAGATTGACAGTCATCTTGTGTTTCTTCCACTTTCTAATAAATAATCATAACAGTTGTCTTCTACCAAGCTGCTTGCCTGTTGTCCTGTAGTCCATCTCAGCATTGTGCAGGTCTACAGATTTGTCCCTGGTGTTCTTAAACAGCTCTTTGGTCTTGGCTATGGTGGACAGGTTGGAGTGTGATTGATTGAGTGTGTGAACAGGTGTCTTTTATACAGGTAACAAGTTCAAACAGGTGCAGTTAATACAGGTAAAGAGTGTGAAATAAGAGGGCTTCTTAAAAAAAAAAAATAACAGGTCTGTGAGAGCCAGAATTCTTGCTGGTTGGTAGGTGTTCAAAATACTTATTTGCAACAGTAACATACAAATAAATTATTAAAAAAAATCATACATTGTGTTTTCCGGATTTTTTTTTTTTTTTTTTTTTATTATAGTAGAGAAGCTTGAATCTTCGACTGGACTGGGTTGCTTGACGCGAGGACATTTTGATTCAAATCGCAGAAGCTTCCTCAGCTAAAATTCTTGCTCTGGAAGTCTGACTTCTGTCTGACTCTTGTAGAGATGAATGAACAGAAGCCAACAAAAGCTGGAGTTTTAAACCTAACCAGACTCCTCCTACTGAGAGGCAGACTATTTTTAGATTATGTCTCTCACAGTGGACATGAACCTAAGATGAGAATTTCAGACCCCTCCATGATTTCTAAGTGGGAGAACTTGCAAAATCGCAGGGTGTTCAAATACTTATTTTCCTCACTGTATACCTAATAAGCATTTTTCTAGTATTGCAATTACTGAGGCTTGGTTGAGAGAGGAGCTGGTTGACTCTGTCCAGCTTGAGGAATATGATTTTTTTTTTTTGCCACAAATAGAATGGAAAAAAAATGGGGCAGTGGTGTGGCACTTTATATATGTTCAATTTATCAAAATTAAATTATACAAAACATGTCATTTTGTTGGAAAATGTTATCGGTTGTATCACAGTGGAACTTAAATGTGAAAAAAAAAACATAATTATAAGCTGTGTTTATAGAGCTCTTGGGTCAAATGCAGATATTTTTGTGGATAAACTGACTGAAATGTACAACACAATTAATAATACACACACACACACACACACACACACACACACACACACACACACACACACACACACACACACACACACACACACACACACATCTTCAACCGCTTAGTCCAATTAAGGGTCACGGGGGGCTGGAGCCTATACCACCAGTCATAGAGCGTGAGGCAGGGTACACCCAGGACAGGACGCCAGTCTGTCGCATGGCCACAAACAGACAAACAAACACAGTCACACACATGCACACCTAACCCGCATGTCTTTGGATGTGGGAGGAAACCGGAGCACCCGGAGGAAACCCATGCAAACACGTGGAGAACATGCAAATTCCACACAGAAAGGCCACTGGCGGGAATTGAACCCATGACCTTCTCACTGTGAGGCAACAGTGCGAACCACCAAGCCACCATGCTGCACGCAATTAATAATAATAAGCTTTTATTTGTCTGTGGAGACTTTAATATAGATTTCCTAAATCCTCATGGTCAGTTACAAATAACAGAATTCATAAACTCTGTGTTTTGCATGGGATTGTACCCAGTGATCACACATCCAACTAGGATAACTACGAATACATCGACACTTATCGACAATATATTAACAAATGCTACTGTAGGGAACATAACAGGTGGACTACTCATTAGTGACATCAGTAATCATTTGGCAGTTTTTGTAGCTTCAAATCATCAGTTTGTAAAAATGAGCAACAGGAAACCGCAAATCTCAAAAGGAAAATTACTGATGTTACTATTGAGAACCTCAGAATGGACTTAATACATCAAGATTGGTGTAATATTTATAGTGAGGATATTGACAAATTATATGAATGATTTATTTCCATTATTTCCAACTTGTATGACAAACATTGCCTGTTTATGCCAAGAACTGGAAACATGCAAAAAAACAAACAAACAAACAAAAAAACTGACAAACCTTGGGTTACAAAGGGACTCCAGAATGCATGTAAAAGTCTTTTTACATGTACAAGCAGTTTATAAAATTCAGAACAAGAGAAGATTAAAGAAAATATAAGATATACAAAAACAAATTAACAAATATTATTCGACTGTGTAAGAAGCAGTATTACTGCGATTTATTGGAAAAAATAAAGCCAACATTAAAGGCACTTGGAAGATTTTAAATGAAATCATTAAAAAGAAAAAAAAAGGTGTTAAAGATTATCCATCTTAATTTCATACAGATTCTGACAAAATCGTAAAAGAAAATAAAGTTATTGCTGATCATTTCAACTATTTTCTTAATGTGGATAAAAACTTATCAAATTCAATTGTATGCTTAAAAATGTGCTCTTTGGACAAGAGCAAAGCAATTAATACAACTCTGGATTCAATGTATATTAAAGAAACAGATGAAAATGAAATTATTAACAGTTCATAAGCTAAAAGGGAAAATATCAACTGACAGTGACAACCTTGATATGTTTTTGATAAAAAAAAAAAAATATTGATTGTATTGTTAAACCCTTGACTTACTGTATACATTTGTAATTTGTCATTGATGACTGGGAAATTTCCTTTCAAAATGAAAATGGCTAATGTGATACCACTATTCAAATCTGGTAACAAACATGTCTTTTCAAACTACAGGCCAATGTCATTGTTACCTCAGTTTTCAAAAATTCTGGAAAAGATATTTGTGAAGAGGTTGAACGATTTCATAACTAAACATCACATACTCAGTGAACAGCAGTATGGTTTTAGAAAAAAAAAAAACGTACTACTTCACTGGCTTTAATTGATTTTGTTGAACAAGTTACAAATGCAATAGAGAAGAAGAAATACACTGTAGGAGTTTTCTTTGATTTGCAGAAAGCATCTGATACCATAGATCACACTTTACTATTGGACAAATTACAGAAAGACAGTATTAGAGGACTGGCCCTTGATTGGATAGCTAGCTATTTATATGACAGGCATCACTGTGTCCATTTTGGGGGGACAAACTCTGAATTTTTGAGGATTACATTTGGGGTGCCCCAGGGTTACTGTTTCTGTTGTATATTAATGATATAGGTTTGGTTTCCAAGTCTATGAGATGTATTTTGTTTGCTGATGATACGACTGTGTTTGGTAGTGGGGATAATTTGGGACAGCTCCTGGACATGTTGGAGAGGGAACTACAAAAATATAAATACTGGGTTGATTCAAATTAAATATTGCTTCATTTGAGTAAAACAAAATGTATTCTATTCAGAACTAAGCCCAGGAACGTAAGTAGAAACGTATTACTGAATGATGCTGAAACCGAAATAGTAACCGAAACCAAGTTTCTTGGAGTTTTTATAGATGATAAATTAAGTTGGAACACTCATATAAATTATGTTAAATCCAAAATGTCAAAAGTTATTGCAGTTCTGTATAAAGCATAATTCATCCTCTCCCAGCATTTGTTGGTTACGCTGTATCATTCATTGCTTGCCCCATACATGACCTACTGCATTGAAGTTTGGGGAAACACATACAGTAGTGTTCAGAATAATAGTAGTACTATGTGACTAAAAAGATTAATCCAGATTTTGAGTATATTTCTTATTGTTACATGGGAAGCAAGGTACCAATAGATTCAGTAGATTCTCACAAATCCAAGGCCAAGCATTCATGAGATGCACACTCTTAAGGCTACGAAATTGGGCTATTAGTTAAAAAAAAGTAGAAAAGGGGGTGTTCACAGTAATAGTAGCATCTGCTGTTGATGCTACAAACTCAAAACTATTATGTTCAAACTGCTTTTTTAGCAATCCTGTGAATCACTAAACTAGTATTTAGTTGTATAACCACAGTTTTTCATGATTTCTTCACATCTGCAAGGCATTAATTTTGTTGGTTTGGAAACAAGATTTTGCTCATTTACGAGTGTTCTTGGGGTCATTGTCTTGTTG
This sequence comes from Thalassophryne amazonica, assembly GCF_902500255.1. NCBI lineage: Eukaryota > Metazoa > Chordata > Actinopteri > Batrachoidiformes > Batrachoididae > Thalassophryne > Thalassophryne amazonica. Next base: position 30,955,607 of record NC_047103.1, on the reverse strand, counting down.
AAACACCCATTTCAAGGGCATGTCTTCTTCAGCATAAGGCAACATGACCTCTTCAAGTATTCTGACATATCCAAACTGACCCATGATACCTGGTATGCGATATATAGGCCCAACACCACAGTCGGAGAAACATGCCCATATCATGATGCTTGCACCACCATGCTTCACTGTCTTCACTGTGAACTGTGGCTTGAATTCAGAATTTGGGGGTCGTCTCACAAACTGTCTGCGGCCCTTGGACCCAAAAAGAACAATTTTACTCTCATCAGTCCACAAAATATTCCTCCATTTCTCTTTAGGCCAGTTGATGTGTTCTTTGGCAAATTGTAACCTCTTCTGCACATGTCTTTCATTTAACAGAGGGACTTTGCGGGGGATTCTTGCAAATAAATTAGCTTCACACAGGCATCTTCTAACTGTAACAGCACTTACAGGTAACTCCAGACTGTCTTTGATCATCCTGGAGCTGATCAGTGGGTGAGCCTTTGCCATTCTGGTTATTCTTCTATCCATTTTAATGGTTGTTTTCTGTTTTCTTCCATGCATCTCTGTGTTTTGTCCATTTTAAAGCATTGGAGATCATTGTAGATGAACAGCCTATAATTTTTTGCACCTGTGTATAGGTTTTCCCCTCTCCAATCAACTTTTTAATCAAACTACGCTGTTCTTCTGAACAATGTCTTGAACGTCCCATTTTCCTCAGGCTTTCAAAGAGAAAAGCATGTTCAACAGGTGCTGGCTTCATCCTTAAATAGGGGACACCTGATTCACACCTGTTTGTTCCACAAAATTGATGAACTCACTGACTGAATGCCACACTACTATTATTGTGAACACCCCCTTTTCTACTTTTTTTACTAATAGCCCAATTTCATAACCTTAAGAGTGTGCATATCATGAATGCTTGGCCTTGTTGAATTTGTGAGAATCTACTGAATCTACTGGTACCTTGTTTCCCATGTAACAATAAGAAATATACTCAAAACCTGGATTAATCTTTTTAGTCACATAGCACTACTATTATTCTGAACACTACTGTATATAACAAACACAACCCACAAATTTCTGTTACAAAAAAGCTATAAAAATTATAAGTATATAAAAAAAAACACATCATGAGCCAACAAACCCATTGTTTGCTTGCTTATACATTTTGAAATTTTGGGACTTGGTTGATTATATTACAATACAGACCATGTATAAAGTTAACAATAAACTCTTGCCTCAACATGTCCAGGAACTGTTTAAAATGAGTGAGTCATGTTATCACCTGAGAGGAACATTAGTATGTGACACCTTAAAGATTTGAACTAGTGTAAAAAGTCACTGCATCTCCGTAAAAGGTGTTAAAATTTTGAATAACTGTTTTGACAGTATTAAATTATCTGGTACTTTGGCTGGCTTGAATAGACTGCATAAAACAATTTAATTTCTTATTATAGTACGATACATTAGGTTAACTGACTTTGTTATTGTTCTTCTATTTTATCTGTGTGTTATACTGCTGTTTGTTCTGCTGTGTTCAGATATTTTTGTTTACTGATTAATCTATATTGTCTCTGCTTGTCTTTCATGTCTTTTTTGATATTTGTTATTATGGGTGTGCATATATGTGTATATAGCAACTGGTGAAAGGGGGGGTGCTTTAAGCTTTTGCTTCAGCCTTCACCCTTTTGGCCACACGAAACTGGGAAATTGGTTGAGTTTTTGTTTTGTTTTGTTTTCTTTTATATTATGAGAGATTATTTTGTTAAGTGTGTGTGTGTGTGTGTGTGTGTGTGTATGTGTGTGTGTATGTGTGTGCGCGTGCCAGATAAAATTTATTCATTCATTCATTCATGCAGCAAAGGTGATAACAGATTATAAACCATAAATGTATATAGTACTACAGGATCAAACAATAAACCTGGAAATATCATCATTAAGTAAATGGACTGCATTTATATAGTGCTTTTCCATCTGCATCAGATGCTCAAATGCTCTACAAAATAATGACTCACATTCACCCCGATGTGAGGGTACTGCCATACAAGGTGCTCACTACACACTGGGAGCAATAGGGGATTAAAGGCCTTGCCCAATGGCCCTTAGTGATTTTCCAGTCAGGCTGGGATTTGAACTGAGGATCTTCTGGTCTGAAACCCAATGCCTTAACCAGTAGACCATCACCTCCCCTGTGTGTTGGGATTCTTCTTATTGGGCACTGGGACCAGGCATGAGGTTTTCCACCACTGAGGAACAACCATCTGGCTCAGGCTCAAGTTAAAGATTTCCCACACAGATTTCCCACACAGCTGGATAGCACATCCCTTCAGCACTCTGGGGGTGAGGCCATCAGAGCCTGCAGCCTTTCCCGGACACAGGCAACTAAATTCTAATCTCACATCCTCAGCAGTGATGGTGATGGGAGGTGCCTAGGAGAATGAGGGTGTGGTAGAGGGAGGGGGGTGGGAGGACGGAAGTGGTAATAATTGGCGTGTGAGGTGAGTGCACCAGGCAGAGAGCTGGGGGAAAGGTGGGAGAGTACATGTTGTCAAACCTGTTGAAGAACAGATTTAGCTCATTGGACTCATGCAGGTCTCATCATCTGGTCCGCCTTCTTACCATGATCAGTGATGGTTCTAAATCCACTCCACACCTCCTTCATGTTGTTCCGCTGACAGCTGCTCTCCAGCTTCTTCCTGTAACTGTCCTTCCCCTCTGTCAATGTCTCCGCTCAGTTCTTGCTACACCCTCTTCAGCTCCTCTCTGTCTCCACTCCGGAATGTGGCCTTCTTCCTGTTCAGTGTCACCTTGTTGTCCTTGGTCATCCACTGTTCGTTATTGGGGTAAGGGTGAACCGTCATGGTTGGGATGATATTTGTTATATGGCTGGGGGGGCCTGGCTGCCGGTTTGTTTCTGTTTTTTGGTTTTCCTCCCAGGTGGCGTGCGTTTGGGACTGAGTGGCTGTGTTGCTGAGGCTGCCAGGACCTCACCCTGATCACCTGCGACTCGTCAGGACTCACAGCTGTGGTGCATCTGGATGGATTGGAACATGTTGGCATTTAAGACTGGAGTGCACAGTGTTTGTTTGCCAGAGACTCGACCTTGTGACCAGACGGGTGAGATCGTCGTCTCGGGAGCCATCTCATCAGCAGCGGATGCTGAGAACGTCCAGGTTTGATGCACAGTCTGTGAAAGAGGAGGGGGTGAGGTCTCACGCTCGTCAGCACACTTCCTGAGGTACGTTAGATTTTGTGACTAACAGTTATACAGTCAGTAAATGTGGTGTCCCTCACACCTTATTGTATTGAGCTGTTTGTTAGTCATGTATCAGCTTCCACTGCAGTGGAGTTTTGTGAACTGGATGTTCCATGCCTGCAGGTTGGGAAGCTGATCAGTAATCAAGCCAGGAAGTGTTTGCTGTTTGTACACCTTTAAGTGTTCTGTGTGTAGAGTGTGGACTCACATAATGGTTCCTTCTTTCACAGACTCGGTTGTTGCGGCCACCTGGGGGGTGTCGGCGGGGTCCTTGGGTCCGAAACAGCTTCTGGCTCCGGACCGTTAGCGCTGCTGGGAGCGCACCACGCCAGGCCGCACCTTTTTGTTATTATATTATCACTGTTATGTATTAAATTCAGTTAGCCTTTGTACCGTGCTCTGCTTATTTCATACTGGGTCCTTCAAACGCTGGTCGGTTCTCCGAGCTGCGTCCGACACATAACAGTAGTCTCTGGCCAAACATCACGGACCCAGCGGTAGCAGAGACGGTAACGCGCCGGGAAGGCGGCAGCAGACGTTCAGTGGTTATCCGGATCAGTTGCGGGGCTCTCCGCCCGGAAGGTGCGTGTTTGAGAACCCATTACTGGATACTAATTTGTGCTCTCTTGCAGCCGTGTTCCTGTGTTGTGCCTTATCCGTGGGTCGTGGTGGAGTGTGACTGGCGACGGCTTCGCGTCACACTCCGACCGGATAAGAGGTTTAAACGGGAGCTGCAAGAGTGCGTTTGTAATGGGTTCACGCGCACGGCGGAGCTCTGTTAGCACGGGTCGCTGGGCTTCCTGTGTTACAGTCGTAGCCCCGTTTCCCCGGACAAAGGTAACTACTGCGTCTGTTGTTTCAGCTCCGGCGTTATTTAGTTGAGCACATTTTGGTTGTGTGTTGCACTCAGCTGCGCACATAAAAGCAGCTCGTTTGTTTTTTCTGTCGCCAAAGGGGTTTTTTTGTTTTTAGCACTCTGGCTCCCCCTTGTGGTGACTGAATCACGTTACCGTCAAGCTCTTGAGTAGGAACAGGTGTGTTCCATTTGGTTGAGCTTGACGGTATAACTCACTGATTTGTTTTGTGTTAGTTCATTTTGTGTGGGTGTTGTTTGAGTTGGTTTTTGTGTGGGATTTTATTTTTTGTTGTCCACTATTTGTCTGGGGTTGTGACCCTGCAGCCTGTCTGAAAAAGAACAAAAAAAAAAAAAAAAAAAAGGGACCCAAACAACTGTGTGTTGGTCTGTTTGTGTTTTCTTTTATTTCTTTTTGTTTCACATCCCCAGGGTTAGATGGAACGGTCCCCTGGGGGGTGATGGGGTGGTACTTGGGTTGTTTTTTCTCTTTGTTTTTTGTTATGCCCTCTCTTCTCCTCTGACTCCAGCCGGGTGTGCCGTGGTGTCGGCATTGCTGGAGGGGTGCAGTTAGGTTGTGCTGGGCGTTTCCCAGGTAGCCTCTGCACCCGGGAGGGGAGGGGGGGTTTGGGGTATCTTTTTGTTTTCCCCCCCCTGTTTCCGCCCTCAGGGTTTGACTGTGGTGTCCTCTGGGGGGGAAAGGGCTGTAGGCCCATCTAGCCATGGACGGCCGGGGCTGGGTCCATTGGTCATGAGGGGAGGCGTCTCCTGGGGTTGACGAGTGGTCCTCTGGGAGGCGCTGGTAGTCCCCGTGGGTGACGTTGGATCCCAGAGGGACCTCGGTCGTGGTTATTACTCCTGGAGCTGGCGGGAGGCCCTCTGGGGGGTGTTGGTCCCTACATGTCGTTTGGGGGGGAGGAGGGGGGGGTAGTTTAGTATTTTTATTTGTAAGCTCAAGTTTGGGTTGTTTTTCTTTTCTCCCCTTCACTGGGGTTTGATGGGACGGTCCCCTGGGGAGGGGGGGGGTGTTTTGGTTGTTTGTGTTTTGTTTTATGACAAATTACACAGGTTTGGATAAAGGCTGACCGCACAGGTGTAAGAACTCCTGGCCACACCTGTGCTAAGAGACTGTCAGAAACAAGGGCAAAGATGCAGCCAGTTCAACCAGTCTGTTGGAGGATGAACGCAGACGCGGTTTCCAGCCATGGTCCCTGGAGGGGGGTGTTTCTCCTGGGCCAGGTGTGTGTGGTCGCCGGGAGGCTTCCCGTGAGGGTGGGGTACTGTTATATGGCTGGGGGGGCGTGGCTGCCGGTTTGTTTCTGTTTTTTGGTTTTCCTCCCAGGTGGCGTGCGTTTGGGACTGAGTGGCTGTGTTGCTGAGGCTGCCAGGACCTCACCCTGATCACCTGCGACTCGTCAGGACTCACAGCTGTGGTGCATCTGGATGGATTGGAACATGTTGGCATTTAAGACTGGAGTGCACAGTGTTTGTTTGCCAGAGACTCGACCTTGTGACCAGATGGGTGAGATCGTCGTCTCGGGAGCCATCTCATCAGCAGCGGATGCTGAGAACGTCCAGGTTTGATGCACAGTCTGTGAAAGAGGAGGGGGTGAGGTCTCACGCTCGTCAGCACACTTCCTGAGGTACGTTAGATTTTGTGACTAACAGTTATACAGTCAGTAAATGTGGTGTCCCTCACACCTTATTGTATTGAGCTGTTTGTTAGTCATGTATCAGCTTCCACTGCAGTGGAGTTTTGTGAACTGGATGTTCCATGCCTGCAGGTTGGGAAGCTGATCAGTAATCAAGCCAGGAAGTGTTTGCTGTTTGTACACCTTTAAGTGTTCTGTGTGTAGAGTGTGGACTCACATAATGGTTCCTTCTTTCACAGACTCGGTTGTTGCGGCCACCTGGGGGGTGTCGGCGGGGTCCTTGGGTCCGAAACAGCTTCTGGCTCCGGACCGTTAGCGCTGCTGGGAGCGCACCACGCCAGGCCGCACCTTTTTGTTATTATATTATCACTGTTATGTATTAAATTCAGTTAGCCTTTGTACCGTGCTCTGCTTATTTCATACTGGGTCCTTCAAACGCTGGTCGGTTCTCCGAGCTGCGTCCGACACATAACAATATTGTCTGTACATAAGTTGATATAATCCATTATGCAGTCTGTAATGCTTTTGATGACCTCCCCTGGCACATCACATAGTACACCCCAATCGGTCACCTCAAAACATCCACAAAGACAGTCTTCAACCTCATGTAATCACCTCTATACCACTCTGGTAATCACAGGTCACCGCTGAACTGCAGGAATGTGGAGTGGCTCTAAATAGAGGAGGTTATCATCTGCAAGTGGGTGGAGGGTTGTAGCACTGTATGCGTCCTTCACGTTAACAAACAGCAGGTCTGTTGTTGTTTTGTCTCTTGTTTTACAATCAGCAAACTGCTTGAAAGTGGGAAGGGATGTTGAAAGGGTAACATGGTTCAAATCCCCAGAGATAGCAATAAAAGCACTGGGATGTAGCATCTGCAATTCGATGTAGTGGAAGTGTTGATGTCGCTGGCCTGTGACACATCTGCCACGAGTGAGATGTAAACAATAAGAACAAAGGCATTGGAAAATTTGGCAAATAATACGGACAATGAATCACTGCCAACAGCTCAATGTCTGTGTTTTACACACACTCCCCTTCACTGTAATGTGTCCCAGATTGCACCACTTGTTCACATAGACAGTGACACCCCACCTGTCTTTTGCCACTGTCGATGCAGCTCCAGTTCCATTGCACCAACTGAAAGCACCAACATACCGGAGTGACTACAGAGTCCATTATATGGTCATGCAGCCATGTCTCCTTGAAGCACAAGCCGGAGCCCTCATGAACCACACTGTCGCTCCTCATGAGTGAGGTTAATTTGTCCATTTTTTTAGCTAAGGACTTACTTTCCCCATCGCAATGGAAGGAAGATACGGCCAATAACTGTTTCATTTACCACCATCTCCTCCCGGCTCTACAGCCTCAGTGTTGCAGACTGAGGTTCCCCCTAAAAATTGGTCTGCCCTGCTTTCACTGCACATGCGTAATTTCGGACCACAGCAGCACATCTGAGATGGACTCTCTATACCCAAAGCGATCAAATGGATTAATAGGATTATTAACCACCAGATAACAAAGCTCTTCAATCATTCGAATGTTAGTTTTAAGCAGAAACAAGGCTGTTTCAAGCAGAAAACGAGGCGATAATTGGCGAGTCATTATTGATGCTCTGAAATGACGTAGGCACAGCTGCAGCTGGTGCACTCTGATTGGTCTGCCATCTTTTATTATGAAACAATGCTGAATTTATGTGGAAATGATTGTTGTACAAAAGCTTCAGATATCTGTTGCTGAGGTAGATGATGACTGGAGTGCAGTTTTAAGCAGCAACAAGGTGATAATCAGTGAATTGCTGGTGACGCTCAGAAATGACACTGATGAGCTCTGAAATGACACATGCAAAGTGAAGGCAGGGCGGACCAATTTTTAGGGGCGACCGCACCCTGCTCAGAGTGACACTCTCATTGGACCGACATCTCTGCTATTTTGGCATTGTGGGATAGCTCGCGCCCACAGATTGAGCTCGCCGGACTACTTTCGCCACACTGCTCAGAGTGCCACTCTCGTTGGAGCAACAACACACAGAATGTGTCTTTTCCCAGATAGATCTCTTTCAGTGCAGCTTCTTGTTCTGACTTTAACACGAAATTAACGCCCAAGTCTTTCATCTCCAACTGTAAATGGTAATCAAACCATTCCAATCACATCTTTCTGAACTCTTCCCCATCAAACTCCACTGTGTCAATGTTTACAATGTGCTTGAGCGATAACAGGTGAAGTTGCTCATAAACTTTCTGTTTTTAAATATTTATCATTGCCACTCTTAAAATTTCAGTTATCTTTGTAATTTTATTCCTGGTAAATTTTAGAATTAATTTAGATGAGATATACTCATTCTCACAGGAATATATCACAATTATCTGGGAACTACTGCGCAGGAATTCATCAAGCACATCGGCCGCGGCCACATACTAACACAGAATATCTAGAAACTGGAGAGTTGTTCGGCCAAAATGAGAGCATCCACTTTTGGCTTGTCATAATCTAAGCTAGTGGTGCTCGTGAGCATGCGGGGCGACCGTTCAGTCTGTGACACCGGTATTTCCTCCTCAGTTCTTTAAGGATAGCATGTCTTTCCGTGTTCGGGCTACTGCGTCGAAGATTCACCAGGTTATCTCTCATGTAAACAAAGGAGCCCTAGAACTGATCCGCCATGGCCAGGACCTGGCTCGAGAAAAATACTCCAACTGCCAGGGAAATGATAAATAACGTGTGAAGCAGCATATATTCACTGGCCAATAAATTATTCAAAAGGATTAAACTAATAAAAAGTACAGGAAGAAAAAAAAATAAATAGGAAAAAGTGATTAAAAATACATGATGACTAGTAGCACTCTGGCAGGCAGCTGCCCGTAACAGCACCATCTTAACATTCATTGATTAAGAAATTATCTCACCTCTATTCTATGTGAAGCTCAACATGGTTTTCTTCATATTGCATCCTCAAGCATGTCTTCAAACTGATTGCAAAGTAATTTGTTGTCCTGTTTTCTGCAACAACCTTTCACAGCTAAAATATTTTTGTTCTGCTTGTTATCCGTAATGAAAGAAAAAAAAAATAATCAATGAACATGATTCTGCAGACATTTGCTGTAGCCACACTCACTCTGTGCATGTGCATGCATATGTTACTGTATCTCAGGTTGAGTTCACACCACAGATAGAAGTAGTTCTTCTTACTTTACTCCAGATCAACTAATTTCTGCTGCTGTTGGTCTATGTTCTTTCAGTGAGTAGAGTCCTACAATTTTGTGTTGAAAACAAATCTCTCACTGAAGCTGAATCAGTTTCAGTCACATCTCTGCCACAATTTGCACCACCTACAGTGACATTTTACTTTTTTGAAGACCCACTCGCATTTTTCTGTTGTATTCAGTGTTTTCAACTATGAAATTCTCTGTATTCAGTTTATGTTCACCTTGACCCTCAGTCTGCAAAAAACAAACAAACATCACACATATAAGCCTCAAATCAGCTTTTATCTTGCTTTTAATTTTGCTTTATGAATTCATGGCAGCTGCTGCAGGTTTCAAACTATGCCTGTTTAATTTTGGATGAAGTGCATGCTGAGGCCCAATGACAGATTGGCGTCCTGTCTGGGGTGTGCCCTGGGGTTGAAGATGAGTGTGTCAGGGTGTGCATGCTGGGGTGCTCCTCTGGGGGGAAAAAAAATAACTAAAATAAAAAAAACACACACTTCCTTCATGAATGTATTTGAATCAGCCATAATCTACATCAATCAACCATATAAATAGAATGTAGCAATATTATACGAGGTCTATTAGAAAAGTATCCAACCTTTTTATTTTTTTCAAAAACTATATGGATTTGAATCACGTGCGATTACATCAGCCAACCTTGAACCCTCATGCGCATGCGTGAGTTTTTTCACGCCTGTCGGTTGCGTCATTCACCTGTGGGCAGGCTTTGAGTGAGGAGTGGTCCACCCCTCTCGTCGGATTTCTTTTGTCTGGAAACTTCCTGAGAGACTGGCGCTTTGCTTGATCAAAATTTTTTCAGAACCTGTGAGGGTTAACCCTAACCCTAACCCTAACCATGAAAGATGTGCAGACGGATTGGCGCGTTGGCAGGCAGTTGGTGCGGTGCGCCGCCACAGGGAAAACACCTCCGTGTTGATAACCATTTGTAAAAACCAGGCGGCTTTTGATGGCTTTCAGTTGAGTGAGTATCTGAGAAATTGTTTAACAGCTGGACATGTTCCAACTTGTCCTTAAGGCTTCCAACGGAGGTGTTTTTCCTGTGGCGGCACACCGCACCAACTGCCTGCCAATGTGCCAATCCGTCCGCACGTCTTTCATTACAAAATCTCCTTTAACAGTGGAATGTCCGTATAAACTGCTGATCCCGACCTCTTCTGAAAGTTCTCTGTTCTCTCACGACGTCCTGGGTGAACAGAGGCTTAAATTTGGAGGTTTTCAGCTTGAAACAGGCTGACGACGGCGCCTCGGAGCGCTGCGTGACGTCCCGCTCCGTGGGAAGTCCTTAAAGCGACAGTAACACTCCATAATCTCTCATCAGCTGTTAAAATTTTCACCGAAAACCAGCTGATTTTCTTGAATGGTGTCCACTTCGATGTGCCTCACAGGTTCTGAAAAAATTTTGATCAAGCAAAGCGCCAGTCTCTCAGGAAGTTGTCAGACAAAGGGATTCCGACGGGAGGGGTGGACCACTCCTCACTCAAAGCCTGCCCACAGGCGAATGACGTAACTGACAGGCGTGAAAAAACGCATGCATGCGCACGATGGTTCAAGGTTGGCTGATGTAATCGCACGTGATTCAAATCCATATAGCTTTTGAAAAAAATAAAAAGGTTGGATACTTTTCTAATAGACCTCGTAGTGTATTATTACTGTTGTTATATCCAAATGTCCTTTATAATCATCAATACTTTAACTCATAACTGTATTTTTTTCTCAGTAACTTTAACTCCTTACATTTATGAGGTCTGTTAGAAAACTATCCGACCTTTTTATTTTTTGCAAAAACTATATGGATTTGAATCATGTGCGCTTGCATTAGCCAAGCTTCAACCTTCGTGCGCATGCGTGACTTTTTTCACGCCTGTCGGTTGCGTCATTCGCCTGTGAGCACGCTTTGAGTGAGCAGTGGTCCACCCCTCTCGTCGGATTTTCATTGCGAGGAAAATGTCTGAACAATTTGGAGCTTTGCTGCATCAAATTTTTCCAGAAACTGTGAGAGACAGCCAGGTGGAAACCATTCAGAAGATTCAGACGGCTTTCAGGGACAATTCTATGGGGATCACACAGATTAAGCAGTGTTACAACCGGTTTAAAGACTGCGCACAGTGGCTGAGGGTGCGCCGCGCTCTGAGCTGTGATCAACAGGCTGAAACGACCAGATCATTTCCAAAGTGAACGCTGTGTTGATCCGGGACATCGTCTGACTACTACAGAAATGGCAGAAGAGGTGGACATACCACTTTTTCGGCACATTCCACTGTTACAGGAGTTTTTGTCATGAGAAGACGTGCGGAGGAATTTGCGCGTCGGGACGGAGCTGCTAATAGCGGAGAACAAAAAGCAACGGCGTGATGAAGCCTCACAGGACATGTTGTGGCATGTCCAGCTCGTCCACAATTTCTCAGATAGTCACACGACTGAAAAGCCACCGAAAACCGTCTGAATCTTCTGAATGGTGCAAGAGCTGGGCATGTCAGGGCATGTCCTGTGAGACCAACATGGAGGTACTTTTGTCCCGCGCCATTAGCAGCTCTGTGGCGAATTCCTCCGCTCCTCTTTCCATGACAAAACTCCTGTAAAAGTGGAATGTGCCAAAAAAGTGGTATGTCCACCTCTTCTGCCATTTCTGTAGTAGTCAGACGACGTCCCGGATCAACACAGCATTCAGTTTCGAAATGATCTGGTCGTTTCAGCCTGTTGATCGCCGCTCGGAGCGCGGTGGCCCTCCGCCATTGTGCGCCATCTTTAAACCGGTTGTAACACTCCTTAATCTGTGTGATCCCCATAGAATCGTCCCTGAAAGCCGTCTGAATCTTCCGAATGGTTTCCACCTGGCTGTCTCTCACATTTTCTGGAAAAATTTGATGCAGCAAAGCTCCAAATCGTTCAGACATTTTCCTCGCAATGAAAATCCGACGACGGGGGTGGACCACTGCTCACTCAAAGTGTGCTCACAGGTGAATGACACAACCGTCAGGCGTGAAAAAACTCACGCATGCGCACGAAGGTTGAAGCTTGGCTGATGCAAGCACACATGATTCAAATCCATATAGTTTTTGCAAAAAATGAAAAAGTCAGACAGTTTTCTAACAGACCTCGTATATTTATGTAATTTATTAGATAACTCCATTACATGTGATGTTAAATGGGAAATATTATACATTACAGGGCAGTTGACGGAGTTTGTCTCAAGGTCATACTGATGAGGAGGACAAATGAGTCCCTCACTGGCAGTTGATTAAGGCCACCTACGAACTTTGACAATGACACATCATGATAAGCATGTAATCATGCCAGAGAACACTGGGCACAACAAAAACAGCAGAGCTCTGAGCAAGTGGGAGACAACAGGGAACTTTATGTGGCCTTAAATTGCTCTTTGTCTTTTTGTTCATTGTCCATAATCAGTACCATGGAAGGTAAAAAAAAAAAAAAATAAATAAATAAATAAATAAATAAAAATAATAAAGAACCCTGAGAATTCAGTCTCAGTATATCATGGGCAAATCAATCATGTATGATAATCTGACCTCTGTCTGCTACGACAGCCAGGCAGAACTAAAGAAGGGATTGCAGAGGGGTCAAAATTTTATATGCTTAATTCCTGATAATAATAACACAACGATAATAATGACAATAATAACAATAGTAACAAGAGCAATCAGAAATTTTGGACATACACAAATCCAGATCTGAATCACCTCCAAAATGTAGTGGAATCTCCCATGCCCTAATATCTATCTGTGCAAATTTGGTGAGAATCCTTCAAGTGGTTTTGAAGTAATTCTTCAAAGCCTATATAAAATAAAATCTTGATCCAGAATCTGGATCCAGATCCGGATCCAGAACATCCCCGAAATTCAGTAGAGTCTTCCATGCCCTAATATCTATCTGTGGTGGAAATTTGTGAGAATCTGTAAAGTAGGTTTGAAGTAATCCTTCAAAGCCGATATAAAGTGAAATCTTGATCCAGAATCCAGATCCAGATCTGAATCACCTCCAAAATTCAGTGTTTTCCATGCCCTAATATCTATCTGTAGTGCAAATTTGGTGAGACTCCATGAAGTAGTTTTGATGTAATCCTTCAATTCCTATATAAAGTGAAACTTAATCCAGAATCCGGATCACCTCCAAAATTGAATGGAGTCTTCTTTGGACTTTTACAACTATCTGTTGTGAAAGTTTCATCAAAAACTGTGCAGTAATTTTGATGTAATCTTGCTAGCAGACACACAGACAAATAAATAAATAGATAAACATCAATGATTTGATGACATCCTTGGCGGACGTAATAATACCCCACCCATACTTTGTATATTTATTGTTGTTTTATTGAGTTATGAGGGAAAAATACAAACAAACAAAATGGTGATGCTGGTGACTTCTGTCAGCTAAGCAGGTATCAATTTCACCAACATTTTTGTCTTTTTATCTGTCACCAGGACAACTCAGATTTCAGTTAAATTTAGTCAGCACATATATGATGTTGGAAATAAACTGTTTTTTTTATTATTATTATTATTATTATTCATTTTCTATTTTTTGAGGTGATCCAGAATATATTGTGGAACTGAGATTTAGATGTTTTGCACACAGCAACATTTAACTCATGAAGCTGTGAGAGGATGTTGATGAAGTCTGGTGAGCAAATGGGTAACGTCCAAGAAAATGTCAGGTTTTCTTTTGACTTTTATCTAGAAGACATTTTTGATTAAAGAGTAAACAAGTTCACCATCCATTGGATTATGTGACAGATGTTGTTCCATAATATGATAACTAAGCCAAACAGGTGGTACACACATCCTCGTACTTAGCAGCTCATTTGGAACTTATGCACTTCTGGTGAATCCAGCTGCTTAATTAAAATAAAACATTAACACAAATAGGTTTAACCAAAACAGGTTTACTACACATATACACAATAGAGGGTTTTTAATCACGTGACCGATTTGCTGCAGGACAGGTGTCGTCTCCATTCTGGATTACAAAGAGGCTGACACGTGATAGAAAAATGGAGAGAATGTACGGTTATTACGAGGCTTTAAATCTTCGAGATAAAGCTATTTATCATGATAGATGTGCAGCAGTTGGTTCAGTGGATCCGTATCTTATACCAGATAGTGAATTTAGTGGTGATGTAACGAACTGGCTGACAGTGTCACACTACGATATTGTGAACTAGGAAGCTCCCGACCAGGTCAGCCTCACCGGCCTCCTGCAGAGCATCACAGCGGAGCTCTGAAAGCGGAGGTCGTCTTGAAGTCCTGAGCGATTTCTCTCACCAGGCGCTGGAAGGGCAGCTTGTGGATCAGCAGCTTGGTGCTCGAGGACCACAATGTAAATAAGCATCCGTATTGGAAGCATTCTTGTGTTATCCTCGGCAGTATTTTTATGTATTCTTATATAATTTTATTGCCGAATAAAATAAAATAAAATTCTGGGAGCAGTGGATTTGGTAGCGGCGGATCTCTCTCAGTGCCACGGTGCCGTGAGGCTTCTTCACAACGACGTTGAACCTTCTGCAAATGTTCGCCAAATGCACGTAGTGTATCACAGCGGCCACCGCGTCCTAATCCAGAATGGGCGTGGGACACAAAATGACATGACCGATACGTCACATGAAAACCCTCTATAGCTCATAATAGGAGCATGATGCAGAATTGATCACAAAAACAACAATGGCATAAAAGTAAAAAAAAAAACACCCCCCCCCCCCAAAAACCCCTCAACATTAATATCTCTGACCATGCAAAAGATGGGCATCTTGTCGAGGCAGTATGACTGCTGGGATAGGCTCCAGCCCCACCCTGACCTTTAAATGGAGTAAGTGGGTATAGAAAAAAAAGATGAATGGATTAATATCTCTGCTTTGTATCATATTTTCATGCTTCTTTATTCCCTTTCCCGTTGCTAGGAAAGAGCTCATCTTGTTTCAGGTGAAGGATCGTGGGGTGGGGAGGGGTGGCTGGGGTTGTGATTTGGTTGGGTCTACCTACTAAAGGGATGGTGACATGCCCTTGTCCCTCAACCCCAGAAAACAAACACAAAATGCCCCTCCATAATGTGAAATATTAAACCGGCCATTTGTCGCTCTGCACATTCATTTGTGCTGTTACTGCCCTCCACTTAAACAGCAATTTGCACTTGGACAAGCCCCAAATTGATTCTGTTAATTTGTCCTGTCTGTGCAATTTTGTTTTGTACCCAACTTCAGATTAGAGCCCCATAACTGCTTGTATTTATGCATTTCATTTTATAACCGATTGTACCAGCAGCGCTTAACTCTAAAATGAAATCCTTTCTGATCCAGTTAAACCCCATCTTTGGCATTTGGGTTGAAACACATTTTTTTTGCATTCACGTGCACTTCTTCAATGAATACACTTACAACAGCATCAGTGCAAGCAGCGGCGTGACCTCATACTGTGGTTTGGAATTGTATATTATTTGTTTCATCTTCAAGGCTTGAAAAGTCTTGTGGGACTGTTGCAGCAGTTTTCAACATCAAACAGGTATGATTGGTGGTGAAATGCTTATTTCCAAGGTTGGAACAAGATGCATATTCATGTGCTGAGTTTACAGAAACAAACTGGCCAAACAGCAGTTTATGTAACCTTTAGAGTTGATCAAAACCAGTGTCAGAATAATATTTTACCTTAAAATTTCTGTGTTATCATAGAGGCTGAATGAGTTGTCGTTCTCCAGGTGTGCACACACACGTGCACGAACATGTACGTGTGTCCATATTTCTCAGATGGGAGTCTGCTGGCAGCGATTGCCCTGTTTTCTCATTTCCCCTCCGGCTAACGACAAGAGTCCCCGTAAATCCTTGGTATCACCACCAGATCAAGAGAAGGCCTCCAAGCCCCCAGGGAGCCTATTTCCTCTGAGAGAAGAACACAAACTGGAAAGCTCCTTGATATATTTGCTGGCCCAGGATCGGTCAAGGCTGCAGGGCTCAAAGATGCTCCATGACATCACCCTGTTCTTGGTAGATCTCCATTATGCACAGGGTGCGCCAAAGTCCCGAACTGCAAAACTCAGTCAGATTTATAAAAGCGACAGCTGGTGCGAGGGAGAGAGGCTAAAATGACAAAACGGGGAAAGAGATGTTGGAAGTCATTTACGTCAGGAAGAAGAAGAAGAGGAGTTTCAGATACGGGGCTGACAGACTAAACTGTCGCTCCAAAACAGTCTTTTCCAGCTGCAGCGGCTGGATTCCAACTGGTGTGGCAACACAGAATAATTAGTTTGTTCAGAACAGCACCTCAGGGGGCTGGATTAGCTCTTGGAGGGCAGTTTCTCTGGCAGCCCACTGTTCTGATGAGTGCCGAGATATACTGTCATGCGCCCAGTACTGAGAAGCTTTTGATGGTTGTTAAAGCCTTGAGCAAGTGACAATTACAGCCTGAATGGCAAACAGGGTCAAAGAGGCTGGGACGCTCTGGACTGCGATGCTGAAGGTCACAATCAGACTGAGCTGAAGCTTTGCATTACAATGTTGAATAATAGGCCGGTGCCCACAGATGAGCAGCAAGCAGGTCACAATGAATATCTTTATTTATTTATTTTTGAAAATATGAGGTTTTAAAATGAAAACTTTAACTTTTGGAAATGGCAACAATACAGAATCTTTACTCTATGCAGTCAACAGTGCAAAAAAAGACTAAGCACCTTTTGAAATGATCAACTGTGCAAAATTTCCTTTTCAACTAAGACTGTATGTCTGATGTTATTTACAATGGCAGCTCTAAAATACAAGACATAAACTGTTTAGTGCAGCAAATACATTTTGGCTGCAAATTATTGGCATTGTCAGTACAGATTACAGCTGAATAAACTGTGCTACACTTCTGCACCGATTCACTGGAATGTTGTTCCCTTTGTACATACGCAGGCTGCACTGTACCAGCTTTACAGCATAGTCACAAATATCACCCTAAGCTGATTTGGCATTTAAACAAATGCCCGGCAAAGGAAATAAGAGCCAGTAAAAGAAAAACACAACAGAACTGCAGTGTGATTACTGAAATAATGAACAATTTGAAAAAAATTTATTTGTTTCTAGTTTATGGAAATTGGGCTTCTCTCAGAAATTGCAGCTTTCTGCACATAGAGGAAAGTCTGTGGTGTTTCAAAGACAATTTGAATTATTACCTTAAGAGTGGGAGGAGTGAATCATTTACATTTACTTAAGTTTCATGGCAGACAGTATGAACCCAGTACATTTCATGTTTGTGGAGTCAAATTATTTCATTTGTAAATTAATATTCATTCCTGCATTTAATGCCGGCAATAAATAAATAAATAAAATATTGGAGCAGGGAAAATTAGGGCTTGAAATGAGGTACAAATAATTTAATAATGATGTTATTTCAAACAGGTGATGTCAGCATGTAACTGGAATCACAGTTTGCTGCCAAAGCAGCATCCACAAAAATCACAGTTGTTGAGGAACAGCGATGCACAGAGGATTTCCAGTTTGTCAAGAAATGCATCAGAAAATTGAAAGAAATTTGCATATTTCTCTTGCTAGAGTGAATAGTATCAAACATTTCAAAGGAATCTGGAGGAATTTCAGTGCATAAAGGGCAAGGGCACAAGCCTAAAATGAACATTCAAGATCATTCATCAATAGCTGATATAACCAAATGGACAAGAGATTACTTTGGAAAACACTGATAATTTTACTGTGCAGAAGGGATCCTTATGTTAACCCTTGTGTTTTGTGCCAGGTGGGAAGGTTTGTGTATGTGTGTGTGCAGGGGGGTTGCTCATGCACACTAGTAATGTGAAATTTGCTAATTGTGGGTGGTGCGTGTGGAAGAGGGGTTGTGTGCATGTGTACCACGCACACACACACACACACACACACACACACACACACACACACACACACACACACACACACACACACACACACACACACACACACATGCACACACAGAAAACCCAACTCCCCCACACACAACCCACTTCCACACATCTCACATCTGACTGCAGGTATCATACTCAGTCTTGCTTGTATGAGATCAGGACCTATTTGTCTTATTGGAGTGCAATCTTCAACAACAGTGGTGATAGTTTTGTGTGTATGTGTGTTCCAGTGTAGCAGCAAATACAAAAAGACAATAGAAATATTCACATTCAAAGTCTCAATATTGCGCTCCCTCTGAATTACCTAAATTAGTCATATATGCTGGATCTACAACTGTTTTTAAATTGATGCTTGGAAACTTGATTCAAATTAACTAGTAAGAACACCAGCATATGGTGTGTATTAATTTAGCATTTAATAGGATTTAGAATGATTGAGCTAATAATAACAAATGGGGCTTGTCATTGGCTGTGTGTTTGCTTTTTATGGCATTGACAATACTTTTTACTAAATCACTAAACAATATGGAACAGAATCAAGAATGTTCAGCTGTTTTTCAGTCAGATTGTTGTGGGAAGTCATTCAACTTTTATTACAAATAGTTTAGCATTTAGATTTGGCAGAAATGGTTGTGCTGTCCAGTGGATCTGCTTGAAAAAAGTATATCAAATAATCAAAGTATTAACTGAAACAAATTAAATTATCTTACAGGCAATCGTACTAATGCTAAACCTAATTCACGAAAAGGTTGAATGGGGTGGCTCGAATGTAACCTAGTGTAAGTGAGAACTCTATTCAGACAGTCTTCGTGGAACTGAGGACACTACTTGTTGAAGCTTTGTAGGTGGAATTCTTTCCCATTCTTGCTTGATGTACGACTTCAGATGTTCAACAGTCCGGGGTCTCCGTTGTCGTATTTTGTGCTTCATAATGCGCCACACATTTTCAATGGGCAAAAAGTCTGGACTGCAGGCAGGTCAGTCTAGTACCCGTACTCTTTTACTATGAAGCCACGTTGTTGTAACACATTCACAATGTGACTTGGCATTGTCTTGTTGAAATGATCAGGGATGTCCCTGAAAAAGACGTTACTTGGTTGGTAGAATGTGTTGCTCCAAAACATGGATGTACCTTTCAGCATTGATGTGCCATCACAGATGTGTAAGCTGCCCATGCCATGGGCACTAACACACCCCCATTCCATCACAGATGCTGGCTTTTGAACTTTGCGCTGGAAACAATCTGGATGGTCTTTTTTCTCTTTTGTCCGGAGGACACAACGTCCATGAGTTCCAAAAACATTTTGAAATGTGGACTCATCAGACCACAGCATACTTTTCCACTTTGCATCTGTCCAATTTAAAATGAGCTCGGGCCCAGAGAAGGCGGCGGCATTTCTGGATGTTGTTGATGTATGGCTTTTGCTTTGCATGGTAGAGTTTTAACTTGCACTTATAGATGTAGCGACGAACTGTGTTAACTGACAATGGTTTTCTGAAGTGTTCCCGAGCCCACACGGTAAAATCCTGTACACAATGATGTTGGTTTTTAATGCAGTGCTGCCTGAGTGATCGAAGGTCACGGGCATTCAGTGTTGGTTTATGTGTAGAAAGTTCTCCAGGTTCTCTGAATTTTCTGATTATATTATGGACTGTAGATGATGGAATCCCTAAATTCCTTGTCATTGAAGGTTGAGAAACATTGTTCTTAAACTGTTGGATGATTTTTTTCATGTTCACAAAGTGGTGATCCTCACCCCATCTTTGCTTGTGAATGGCTGAGCCTTTTGGGGATGCTCCTTTTATACCCAATCATGACACTGACCTGTTTCCAATTGTTCTTTGAGCATTCATCAACTTTCCCAGTCTTTTGTTGCCCCGTCCCAACTTTTTTGCAACGTGTTGTAGACATCCATTTCAAAATTAGCAAATATTTGAACAAAAACAACAAAGCTTATCAGTTTGAACATTAAATATCTTGTCTTTGTGGTGTATTCAACTGAATATAGGTTGAAGAGGATGTGTAAATCATTGTATTCTGTTTTTGTTTTCATTTCATACAACGTCCCAACTTCACTGGAATTGGGGTTGTACCTTGCTAACATGCCAAAAATTAGGGTTTGAGGTTCATCTCCTCAATGCAGTTAAATCACATCTGGGAGTAGGTGCTTCCCCAGAACTACATTGGGTCCTTGTTGGCAACCAGTGGGGGTTCTACACTGAATTACTCACCGGGCTACATTCTCCTGACAAGAAGAAATCACAGGAAAAAAACAAGGGTCTTGTCTTTGGACGATGGTGGCTGGTGCGGTGAGGAGGGGTCAATGTATGGCAACATCTAGGTACAAACCTGAGGCACCTTAGACTGATGAACACCTGGTGCATCCTTGATGGAAGTTAGGATAAAAAATGCCCTTGCTGTTTCAAGCACAGGTTGTTAAGGTATAGATACACTATGGCAAATTCATTAAACTTGTTATTGATCGATTGTAATAATTCATCTGGTGGCAAAAATCAACTTATCCATTGCTCTCTGGTGGATTGGGGCTCTGATGGAATAAGTGGACAACCACTGAATGCGGGTATGCTGCACTTCCTGTATGAACATGCAATGAACAGATAATGTATGGATAAAAGTAATGTCTACCCATTGGCCAATGCAAGCTTATAAACAAGTACAGGAAAAAAACGGGAAACAAATATGTGATCTCTGCTTAGAGCTGTGAGCATGCACAAAGCATGATGTACATCAGCTGATATCAGCTGAGAAATACTGCATTTTATGAATGAGAAAATAATTTGTACAGTACAAAAACAGACATGATACACATCGGAGTGCTGAATAGAGCAGATAGCTCAGTGGGATAACTAATATGGAGAATCGAGTTTGATTCATATTCATGCTACCTGGAAGTGGAATTGTATGGGGCCATTATTGTAGTAAAGGTATTTGCAAATGTGTATTTCAATATCTGTGTGTGTAACCAGATCCACAAATGTGTAAAAAAAAAATTGTGTGTTTGTATACTTCGATTCGTGTGTATGTAACCAGATCCACAAATGTGTAAAAAAAAAAAATCTGTGTCTGTGTATGGGCTGTGTACTTACACGTGACTTCTGCTACACTCCTGCCGCATTAGATCTGTAAATGCGTGCAGTGATTTTTGTGTGTGTGTGTGTGTGTGTGTGTGTGTGTGTGGAGACTTGTCTGTGCCGCCGTGGCTATTTAGCTTCACACCACCGGGGGAGCAAGCACCAATGTATTATGTCACCCCTCCCATTTTAAGCCTGACCACCACTTCAAGTTGAATGCAATGCATTCTGAGTAAAATGTACTGATAAATAAATGTGTCTCCACACACATACAAATCACTGTACACATTTACAGATCTAATGCGGCAGGAGGGTAGCAAAAGTCACCTGTAAGAATACAGCCAATACAAACAGACAGATTTTTTTTACACATTTGTGGATCTGGTTACACATGCACAAATCGAAATACACACACTGGATCTGGTTACATTACACACAGGTTGAAATACACGTTTGCAAATACTTTTGCTACAGTAATGGTCCCATACAATTGTCTCATTCCAGCCAACTGTAAATGGATAATGACCTTGGTTGAGAAAGGGTGGTTGTTAGATTCTTGTTCATTTTATGCTGTGGAATCTGAGGATAAGCACCAGCATCAATGGGCCTCACTGCCTATATAGACTTACTGACTTCATGATCGGCGAGGTAGCAGACACACTTTGCACTGGATGTTAGATAGGCTGTTATTGGTCTGTGGCTCTAAGATCATACAAAAGTACCATAAGTGCACTGGACCATACCTCATTTTACGAGTTCAAGTGTTCTTATCATTGACACAATGTGTGCACTGTGCGTGAAAATCTGGAATGTGCTGGGTAGAAGGTCAAGCCCAATGAGTTTGTGGTTGATTTGGATAAAACTTGGTGGAATGATTGAAGGTAAGCCAAGAACAAACCAATTTGATTTGGGTAGAAAAAAAATGTTGATTAAAAGCCAAGGTTACAGGACAAGTTCTCAATGTTTCTATGTATACAATATAAATTATATTTAGAATGACTATACAATGCGTTGTTTGCGCAGGCATGGTGGCCAAGTGGTTAATGCATTTGGTTTCAGTTCAGAAGTTCAGTTCAAATCCCACCCCTGCCACATTTCTCCATGTAATGTGGAGTTGCGTCAGGAAGGGCATCCGGCATAAGACCTGTGCCAATTCAACATGCAGCTCCACCTTGGATTCACTGTGGCGACCCCGAGTGCAAACAAGGGAGCAGCCGAAGGGACTTACTTTACTATACAAGGCGTTGTTTAAAAGTTCACCTATGATTACTATGAATCACTAATATTTTAGATTTTTTAGGCCATTTTTCAGAGAATATGAATGCTAACACAAAACAGTTCTTTTCACTCATGGTTAGTGGTTTTATGAAGCCATTTATTATCAAACAACTGTGTTTACACTTTTTGGCGTCACATTTTTATTTTTGGTTAAAGGGCAGTAAACTTGGGGGTGATGATAAAGGGAAATACAATTTGCCAGTTGGGGTAGTTGGAAAAAAATGTATTTCTAATTATAAATAGAAAAGCAGCACTTAAATACAGTCTTTTGTTGATAATGTGAAGTACTCATACATTTCATTTGTAATTAGCTGATCAGAGAATATGGCCTCACTTGGGACATTACTACAAGACAAGTAAGAAACAATAGATAAAGCTACAGTTTGCCTTTGGAAATCCAAGTTCTCATTTGTTCACTACAGAGAGACAGAGCGCGAGAGAGCACAGCTGCCATTTATTATTTGTACATTCCTTTTTTTCTTATAAATTCTTCCCCACAGTCTTTTCCAATGATATATTTCAGTCTGTGTGGATATCATAGCTCATGTCTGACTCTACTGGACCATTTTTACTACAAACACTCATCAGAAGCCAATATAGGGCAGGGGTGCTCCTCCATTCTTGATATCGGCAAGGAGAGGCTTTTTTCCCTCCAAAGGGAATTGCTTGCACAGTGTTTTTCATTACTCCTCAAGCTGTGTCTACATGTACTTATAACCACAGGTGCGTCTGGTGTACATGCTGGAAAGCACGCTCCCCCACCAGCACGCTTCCCCACCTGCCCCCCCCCCCCCAACCACAAAAAAGGCAAGTAAACACAGATACAAGTTATAATCTGTCAAGTTATCTAGCAAGATACAGACCCATCCAGAGCATATGTAGACGACACAGACTGGTGTCAGATGGC
Organism: Thalassophryne amazonica; assembly: GCF_902500255.1. Taxonomy (NCBI): domain Eukaryota; kingdom Metazoa; phylum Chordata; class Actinopteri; order Batrachoidiformes; family Batrachoididae; genus Thalassophryne; species Thalassophryne amazonica. Next base: position 30,932,479 of record NC_047103.1, on the reverse strand, counting down.
CATAAAAGGCGCTGCAGACTGCCTGATCTCCAAATGTCTGGATGGCAAACACAGGACCTGTACTGTACAGAACCTGTATTGGACATCAAAGAACAAGCAACATATGGACTGGACTCATGACATATGTGTCCATTGGTGCTGTCACTCCTTCACTCATCCTCTTTTCCCCAGGCTCACTTTCCTCACGTGTGTGTGTGTGTGTGTGTGTGTGTGCCTAAAAGTGCTGACATGAGGAAATGACTGCTCAGTGTGTGTGTGTGTGCTTTCATAATAAGTCGCTACATGTGTGAACACGTGTGCGTACATGTGCTCAGCTGTCAGTGGACAGTTTTACTGCCAGTTAAACTTCACTGCATGTCCGCGCACATACATGTGCACGCACACGCAGAAAAATGTATTTTCTTTCAAAATTTAATTTATGGTTGGATTATCCCATTGGATTTATGTTTGGCGTCATTGTTTCCAGCATTCCACCAGAGGCTGTGTGGTCCTGGCTCCTGACGCACTGCGCTGCAAAATGCGAGATTCATGTTTCATATGCTGTCATGGCGAAATAGTTCCACATCATATATCCGAAAGAATTAAATGTGATCAAACAATAATTTGTTTATTACAATGGTACAACTGCATTTGCACAATCAGTGTTTTCTTACAGAGCCACAAAGAAGTGGAACATATTACCAGAAGAAATAAAAACACAACAAGACTTTAAGACATTTTCTGTAAAGGTAAAATCATGGCTCCTTCAAAACCAAAGATGCAGGCACTAAATACAAAAATATAAACGCAACACTTTTGGTTTTGCTCCCATTTTGTATGAGATGAACTCAAAGATCTAAAACTTTTTCCACATACACAATATCACCATTTCTCTCAAATATTGTTCACAAACCAGTCTAAATCTGTGATAGTGAGCACTTCTCCTTTGCTGAGATAATCCATCCCACCTCACAGGTGTGCCATACCAAGATGCTGATTAGACGCCATGATTAGTGCACAGGTGTGCCTTAGACTGCCCACAATAAAAGGCCACTCTGAAAGGTGCAGTTTTATCACACAGCACAATGCCACAGATGTCGCAAGATTTGAGGGAGCGTGCAATTGGCATACTGACAGCAGGAATGTCAACCAGAGCTGTTGCTCGTGTATTGAATGTTCATGTCTCTACCATAAGCCGTCTCCAAAGTCGTTTCAGAGAATTTGGCAGTACATCCAACCATCCTCACAACCGCAGACCACGTGTAACCACACCAGCCCAGGACCTCCACATCCAGCATGTTCACCTCCAAGATCGTCTGAGACCAGCCACTCGGATAGCTGCTGGAACAATCGGTTTGCATAACCAAAGAATTTTTGCACAAACTGTCAGAAACCATCTCAGGGAAGCTCATCTGCATGCTCGTCATCCTCATCGGGGTCTCGACCTGACTCCAGTTCTTCGTCGTAACCGACTTGAGTGGGCAAATGCTCACATTCGCTGGCGTTTGGCACGTTGGAGAGGTGTTCTCTTCACGGATGATGCGAAGGAGATGTGTTGCACTGCATGAGGCAAATGGTGGTCACACCAGATACTGACTGGTATCCCCCCCCAATAAAACAAAACTGCACCTTTCAGAGTGGCCTTTTATTGTGGGCAGTCTAAGGCACACCTGTGCACTAATCATGGTGTCTAATCAGCATCCTGATATGGCACACCTGTGAGGTGGGATGGATTATCTCAGCAAAGGAGAAGTGCTCACTATCACAGATTTAGACTGGTTTGTGAACAATATTTGAGGGAAATGGTGATATTGTGTATGTGGAAAAAGTTTTAGATCTTTGAGTTCATCTCATACAAAATGGGAGCAAAACCAAAAGTGTTGCATTTATATTTTTGTTGAGTATATATAGCACTGCTAAAGGTAACATTGAACATGTGTAATAAGTGTTCTGATTTTACATAGAAATTGAGAGATGAACTGTATGAATGGTGAATATCTTTTACAAGTGTTTTGATATTGTACAGTAATTGAGAGGCTTAGATGAATTTATAAATGTCTTGATAATTTTGATGTTTTGATGCTGCAAGATATGAGTGACAGGGATGAATTATGAATGATTGTTTTAAACGTTTTGATATGGCACAGTATTTTAGAGATGAATGACATAAGAATGAATTTAATATTATATATTTTATGAATTTAGTATTACATATTTTGTAGGTGTTGTGTGTGATGTATTTAATAGCCCTATGTGTATCCCCCTGACCCTCAAGGACTACAGATGGAAATTAGCTGTTGCAGCTATAATCTGGTACAAACATCTATGCTCAGTGAGCATAATGTAATTGTATGCTGTCCTTGCACAAATAAATGAAATGAAATGAAATTAAGTGAGATCTGTTCAGCTCTGAGACTCTGACATGTGGTGTGACAGCATGCACATCTGCCTGCCAGCCGCCATGGTGTTGCAGATCTGATGGGCACTATATTTCACATTATTTATGTCACCCATGGGGAGGAATATTATCTGTACTGTATGGTCTATTATGGGTATATCAGCCTGTCCAGAGCGATATTGGAGATATGCTACATTAGCGACATGCTGGTATCTGCATGTGCCACGTATAATAATACGTGGCACATGCAGATACCAGCGGGCTTTCGCTGTGTCAGATCCATCTTGAGGTTCCCTTGTATCCACTCAAATCATTTCAGATGCTGTTTTGCTACCATCAGAATATGTAAATTGCAGTTAGATGGTCCTCAGACTGCTCATGGACATCGGATAGGTGTCCCATCTTGACCGCACCCGGAGAGTTACAAACATGTGCGTCACACTCGAGGCTGCCCGCAGATATTGACCAACTGTGTGGATTTCTGCAGATGGCTGTCAGAATGTTGTGGAACTGAAATCCAACACTTTTCTGATGTTCGCCGATTCATAACTCCAATGCCATTCTGCGTGATTCTGGCTATGTGTAACAGGAGTATAAGGCTTGGTGCAGCAAACTTTTCTCCATCTTAAGAAAATTGAAGCAATCCAAATTGGCATTGTCCATCAAATTCAACAACACAGAATCCTCAGTATTGCCTTTTCTGGTCAAAATATCACTCTTTCCACTACAGTCACCAAGCTTGGTGTCATTTTTGACCCACAACTCATCTTTGAATCCCATATAAAACACATTTGTTAAACCTTATTTTTTCACCTTCATAATATAGCTAAACTTAGGTCCCTTTCTGACTCTGAAAACCTCATCCATGCCTTTGTCTCCTCCAGACTGGACTACTGCAATGCACGCCTGGCAAGAATATATAAAGACTTCGGTTTGTCCAGAACAGCGCAGCCATGGTCCTGATGAGAGTGCATAAGCATGAGCACATTACTCCCATCCTCCGTCCACTTCATTGGCTTCCCATTTCTGCCCGGATCACATACAGTACAATATTTCACTGCTTATTTTTCATTGTTTATATGTTTAAAGCCCCATCATACCTCATCGAACTCCTCACCCCTCACTGTCCTGCACGTTCTATTCGCTCCTCCAACACTCACTTTCTTCTCACTCCGAGGACTCGATCCTACACCAATGGAGACCATGCCTTTTTCTGCGCAGCCTCTCAACTGTGGAATGCCCTGCCTCATCATTTGATGGCTCCACAGACTGTGGAGTCTCTTAAAAAGGGCCTTAAAACTTTTATTTTTATCCAGTGTTTTAATTGATTTTTCAATTGTTTTATGATCATTTTAATGATTATTTTAATAATCTGCCTACTTTTGTTTCTGTTTTATAAATCTTTCCTTTTAATTACTGCCAAATTTTCAGTCACAGTAAAACAGGAAATGTCAAATGTTGAACATTTCCTGGCATGGGTAGAGCTAGAGTGGCCAGGGTTTCACTGGACTCCCCTGAAATCTGATTGGACAGAGATGATTGACATGTCACTATGTAACATGCTGCTCCTCAATGTTTCTCAATTTCTCTCAAAACTACTGGAACACGTGGTATTTCACACATTTTAATTTGATTATTTAATTTCAAAAGCATTTTTTTTCCTAAAATTATCTTCCTTAACTGAAACTGAAAGCAAATCTCTACAACTTGAAATAAATTAATTAAAAATATAAAATCCAGCTTCCTGATGAAGTGGTGTAGAGGAGGATTTTCTTAAAAAGAAGACCTGAAAGTTCAACTACAATTTGACAGAAAGTACATTTGAGATGAAAGCCTAGATTTGATATTTTGGTGACAGAAACTTTTGTATTTCTTCATAACTGATGTAAATTCCAAGTCCAAGACATATTCAGTGGCTTGGAAATGTTAATGTTTCCATCCCCTGACTTGTCTAAAAAAAACAAAAAAAAAACAACTGGAAATAAAACTGATTATTATTTACAGATTTTATCAAGTTTTAGAGATTTGTTTTCAGTTTGAGTTTGAGGAAGATAATTTTTGAAATTTTTATTCTTTTTTTTGTATTTCTTGTATTTGAAATGGCATAAACAAATTAAAATGTGTGAAATTCCAAGTGTCCCAATACCTTTGGAGGGCATAGTATCCTAACCTTATGATGAGTGCAGAATGAGTGTGGTATTATTACTGTTTTGTTTAAGAATGTTTAATTTTCACTGTTGCTGCACTTTGTGTCAAATCATAGGCATGTCATGTATCATATTGATATGAAAATTCAGTAAGGTATATCTTCTATTGCACATTCCATATCTAAGGTGGAACTCTACTAGTGTTTATTAAGGTACAGCTAAATGTCTTTAAAAAAAAGAGAGAGCGAGAGTAGAGCCACTTAGGTGCTTGGTCTTGAGAATCGGGGATGGTAGGTTGAAAACCTTTTTTATCCCATGGGAACTCTCCCTACCCACCTAAGGGGCTCAAGAATAAAGACAGCATGTATATAAGTGACATTTACAGTTTATATGACATGATAATTTGGCCATATTTTACAGCCCTACTGTCAACTAGCTGAAAACTTTGAATATTAATTTACATCTACAATAAAAAATGCTTAAAGTAGCAGTTAAGAGGGCTGTAATTAGGGGGAGTCAGCTGAAAAGCAAAAAAAAAGAGGTGGGGGCATGGGGGACAGAGCCCCTTCAGAAGATGAAAAGCATCCATCCATCCATCCATTTTCTTCCGTTTCATCCGGAGTCGGGTCGCGGGGGCAGCAGCTCAAGCAAAGCCGCCCAGACCTCCTGATCCACACACACCTCCCCCAGCTCCTCCAGGGGAACCCTGAGGCATTCCCAAGCCAGCTGTGAGACGTAGTCCCTCCAGCGTGTCCTGGGTCCTCCCTGGGGCCTTCTCCCGATGGGACTTGCCCGGAACACCTCTCCAGCGAGGCGTCCAGGGGGCATCCTAAAAAGATGCCCGAGCCACCTCAGCTGGCTCCTTTCGACATGGAGGAGCAGCGGATTGACTCCGAGCTCCTTCCGAGTGACCGAGCTTCTCACCCTATCTCTAAGGGAGCGCCCAGCCACCCTGCGGAGGAAACTCATCTCGGCCGCTTGTACTCGCGATCTTGTTCTTTCGGTCATGAGTCAAATCTCATGACCACAGGTGAGGGTCAGAATGTAGATCGATCGGTCCGATACAGCGACCGCATCACTGCAGACGCTGCACCAATCCGTCTGTCGATCTCACGCTTCATCTGTCCCTCACTCATACCTAAACTCCTCCGACTGAGGCAAGGACACTTGGGTAAGGCACCTTTTTCCGATCGAGAACCATGGCCTCGGATTAGGAGGTGCTGATTTTCATCCCTGACGCTTCACAATCGGCTGCAGACCACCCCAGAGCACGCTGAAGGTCCTGATTTGACAAAGCCAACAGAACCACATTGTCCACAAACAGCAGAGATGAGATTCTGTGGTTCCCAAACCGGACCCCCTCTACACCCTGTCTGCGCCTAGAAATTCTGTCCATAAAGGTAATGAACAGAACCGGTGACAAACGGCAGCCCTGGAGGAGGCCAGTGTGTACTGGAAACAGGCTTGACTTACTACCGACAATGCGAATCAAGCTCCTGCTGCGGTTGTACAGGGACCGGATAGCCCTTAGCAAAGGACCCCATACTCCCAGACCACCCCCCACAGGGTGCTCCGAGGGACACGGCCGAACGCCTTCTCCAGATCCACAAAGCACATGTGGACTGGTTGGCAGAACTCCCATGAACCCTCAAGCACCCGATGGAGGGTGTAGAGCTGGTCCAGTGTGCTGTGACCAGGATGAAAACCACATTGATCCTCCTGAATCCAAGGTTAGACTATCGGTCGAATTCTTCTCTCCAGTACTCTGGAATAGACCTTACTGGGGAGGCTGAGGAGGGTGATACCTCTGTAATTGGAGCACACCCTCTGGCCTGCCTTCTTAAACAGAGGAACCACCACCCCGGTCTGCCAATCCAGAGGCACTGTCCCCGACCGCCATGCAATGTTGCAGAGGTGTGTCAACCAAGACAGTCCCACAACATCCAGAGACTTAAGGTACTCAGGACGGATTTCATCCACCCCAGGAGCCTTGCCACCGAGGAGCTTTCTGACCACCTCGGTGACTTTGGCCCGGGTGATGGATGAGTCTGCCTCTGAGTCCCCGGTCTCTGCTTCCTCTTTGGAAGACGTGACAATGGGATTAAGGAGATCCTCGAAGTATCCCTTCCACCGCCCGACAACATCCCCATTCAGGGTCAACAGCTCCCCACCGGCACTGCCGGTGGAGAGCTGCTTCTGCACCGAGGCGTCGGATGGTTTGCCAGAATTTCTTTGAGGCCGACCGATAGTCCTCCTCCATGGCCTCCCCAAACTCCTCCCAGACCCGGGTTTTGCCTCTGCGACCGCACAGGCTGCAGCACGCTTGGCCTGCTGGTACCTGTCAGCTGCCTCTGGGGTCCCCAAAAGTGAGATGAAAAGCAAAATAAGGAAAATGCTTAAAAAGGCGGGAGTCTGGGGGGAGGGGAGTCCGAACAGAAGCTGAAAGGTTTTTGCCATCCTAATGCTCCCCTGAAACAATTACTCAAAATAAAAAATAAAAGTCTGAAGGACCTAAATGGCATAGTGAGATGCTGACAAGCTTCACTCATTCATGTCTGCGACATATGCAAACGTATTACTAATAGTAGTTGTAACAGTAAGTCCTTTGCAGGCCCAGAGGCTAATCAGGCTGGTGGTTGTAAATAGATCCCATAGCATGAAGTGGATCTAGACTTGGACGGGACACCAGTGCATTGCAAGTTACTTCCCAAGAGAAGATCCTTCCCAATTACAGCTGGGTGGACTAAGGTGTTGCAGATGAAGTGTCTTATACAAGAACACAGACAGGTACACCACAGTACTCAAGTGAAATCAAATCAAATCAAATTGATTTTATTTATATAGCGCCAAATCATAACAAACAGTTGCCCCAAGGCGCTTTATAATGTAAGGCAAAAGCCATACAATAATTACAGAAAAACCCCAATGGTCAAAACAACCCCCTATGAGCAAGCACTTGGCGACAGTGGGAAGGAAAAACTCCCTTTTAACAGGAAGAAACCTCCAGCAGAACCAGGCTTAAGGAGGGGTAGTCTTCTGCTGGGACTTGTTGGGGCCTGAGGGGAGAGAATCAGGAAAAAGACATGCTGTGGAAGAGAGCAGAGATCAATCACTAATGATTAAATGCAGAGTGGTGCATACAGAGCAGAAAGAGGTGAATAAAAAGAAACACTCAGTGCATCATGGGAACCCCCCCAGCAGTCTAAGTCTATAGCAGCATAACTAAGGGATGGTTCAGGGTCACCTGATCCAGCCCTAACTATAAGCTTTAGCAAAAAGGAAAGTTTTAAGCTTAATCTTAAAAGTAGAGAAGGTGTCTGTCTCCCTAATCCGAATTGGGAGCTGGTTCAACAGGAGCGGAGCCTGAAAGCTGAAGGCTCTGCCTCCCATTCTACTCTTACAAACCCTAGGAACTACAAGTAAGCCTGCAGTCTGAAAGCGAAGCGCTCTATTGGGGTGATATGGTACTATGAGGTCCCTAAAATAAGATGGGACCTGATTATTCAAAACCTTATAAGGAAGAAGAAGAATTTTAAATTCTATTCTGGCATTAACAGGAAGCCAATGAAGAGAAGCCAATATGGGTGAAATATGCTCTCTCCTTCTAGTCCCTGTCAGTACTCTAGCTGCAGCATTTTGAATTAACTGAAGGCTTTTCAGGGAACTTTTAGGACAACCTGATAATAATGAATTACAATAGTCCAGCCTAGAAGAAATAAATGCATGAATTAGCTTTTCAGCATCATTCTGAGACAAGACCGTTCTAATTTTAGAGATATTGCGCAAATGCAAAAAAGCAGTCCTAAATATTTGCTTAATATGCTCATTGAAGGACATATCCTGATCAAAAATGACTCCAAGATTTCTCACAGTATTACTGGAGGTCAGAGTAATGCCATCCAGAGTAAGGATCTGGTTAGACACCATGTTTCTAAGATTTGTTGGGCCAAGAACAATAACTTCAGTTTTATCTGAATTTAAAAGCAGGAAATTAGATGTCATCCATGTCTTTATGTCTGAAAGACATTCCTGCAGTTTAACTAATTGGTGTGTGTCCTCTGCTTCATGGATAGATAAAGCTGGGTATCATCTGCGTAACAATGAAAATTTAAGCAATGCTGTCTAATAATACTGCCTAAGGGAAGCATGTATAAAGTGAATAAAATTGGTCCTAGCACAGAACCTTGTGGAACTCCATAATTAAGCTTAGTCTGTGAAGAAGATTCCCCATTTACATGAACAAATTGTAATCTATTAGATAAATATGATTCAAACCACTGCAGCGCAGTGCCTTTAATACCTATGGCATGCTCTAATCTCTGTAATAAAATTTTATGGTCAACAGTATCAAAAGCAGCACTGAGGTCTAACAGAACAAGCACAGAGATGAGTCCACTGTCTGAGGCCATAAGAAGATCATTTGTAACCTTCACTAATGCTGTTTCTGTACTATGATGAATTCTAAACCCTGACTGAAACTCTTCAAATAGACCATTCCTCTGCAGATGATCAGTTAGCTGTTTTACAACTACCCTTTCAAAGATTTTTGAGAGAAAAGGAAGGTTGGAGATTGGCCTATAATTAGCTAAGATAGCTGGGTCAAGTGATGGCTTTTTAAGTAATGGTTTAATTACTGCCACCTTAAAAGCCTGTGGTACATAGCCAACTAATAAAGACAGATTGATCATATTTAAGATCGAAGCATTAATTAATGGTAGGGGTTCCTTGAGCAGCCTGGTAGGAATGGTGTCTAATAGACATGTTGATGGTTTGGAGGAAGTAACTAATGAAAATAACTCAGACAGAACAATCGGAGAGAAAGCGTCTAACCACATACCGGCATCACTGAAAGCAGCCAAAGAGAACGATATGTCTATGTCTAAGCTGCGAGTTTGTGAGTTATACCACGGAGTCAGGCACTTCTGATTTAAGGCTCTCTTTTTCAGAGGAGCTACAGCATCCAAAGTTGTCCTCAATGAGGATATAAAACTATTGACGAGATAATCTTTCTCACTCACAGAGTTTAGGTAGCTACTCTGCCCTGTGTTGGTATATGGCATTGGAGAACATAAAGAAGGAATCATATCCTTAAACCTAGTTACAGCGCTTTCTGAAAGACTTCTAGTGTAATGAAACTTATTCCCCACTACTGGGTAGTCCATCAGAGTAAATGTAAATGTTATTAAGAAATGATCAGACAGAAGGGGGTTTTCAGGGAATACTGTTAAGTCTTCAATTTCCATACCATAAGTCAGAACAAGATCTACGGTATGATTAAAGTGGTGGGTGGACTCCTTTACATTTTGAGCAAAGCCAGTCGAGTCTAACAGTAGATTAAATGCAGTGTTGAGGCTGTCATTCTCAGCATCTGTGTGGATGTTACAATCGCCCACTATAATTATCTTATCTGAGCTAAGCACTAAGTCAGAGAAAAGGTCCGAAAATTCACAGAGAAACTCACAGTAACGACCAAGAGGACAATAGATAACAAATAAAACTGTTTTTGGAGACTTCCAATTTGGATGGACAAGACTAAGAGACAAGCTTTCAAATGAATTAAAGCTCTGTCTGGGTTTTTGATTAATTAATAAGCTGGAGTGGAAGATTGCTGCTAATCCTCCTATGCTACGAGCATTCTGGCAGTTAGTGTGACTCGGGGGTGTTGACTCATTTAAACTAACATATTCATCCTGCTGTAACCAGGTTTCTGTAAGGCAGAAAAAATTAATATGTTGATCCTTTATTATATCATTTACTAACAGGGACTTAGAAGAGAGAGATCTAATGTTTAATAGACCACATTTAACTGTTTTAGTCTGTGGTGCAGTTGAAGGTGCTATATTATTTTTTCTTTTTGAATTTTTATGCTTAAATAGATTTTTACTGGTTGTTGGTGGTCTGGGAGCAGGCACCGTCTCTACGGGGATGTGGTAAGGAGGGGATGACAGGGGGAGAGAAGCTGCAGAGAGGTGTGTAAGACTACAACTCTGCTTCCTGGTCCCAACCCTGGATAGTCACGGTTTGGAGGATTTAAGAAAATTGGCCAGATTTCTAGAAATGAGAGCTGCTCCATCCAAAGTGGGTGGATGCCATCTCTCCTAACAAGACCAGGTTTTCCCCAGAAGCTTTGCCAATTATCTATGAAGCCCACCTCATTTTTTGGACACCACTCAGACAGCCAGCAATTCAAGGAGAACATGCGGCTAAGCATGTCACTCCCGGTCCGATTGGGGAGGGGCCCAGAGAAAACTACAGAGTCCGACATTGTTTTTGCAAAGTTACACACCGATTCAATATTAATTTTAGTGTCCTCCGATTGGCGTAACCGGGTGTCATTACTGCCGACGTGAATTACAATCTTACCAAATTTACGCTTAGCCTTAGCCAGCAGTTTCAAATTTCCTTCAATGTCGCCTGCTCTGGCCCCCTGAAGACAATTGACTATGGTTGCTGGTGTCGCTAACTTCACATTTCTCAAAACAGAGTCGCCAATAACCAGAGTTTGTTCCTCGGTGGGTGTGTCGCCGAGTGGGGAAAAACGGTTAGAGATGTGAACAGGTTGGCGGTGTACACGGGGCTTCTGTTTAGGACTATGCTTCCTCCTCACAGTCACCCAGTCGGCCTGCTTTCCCGGCTGCTCGGGATCTGCCGGGAGGGAACTAACGGCGGCTAAGCTACCTTGGTCCGCACCGACTACAGGGGCCTGGCTAGCTGTAGGATTTTCCAAGGTGCGGAGCCGAGTCTCCAATTCGCCCAGCCTGGCCTCCAAAGCTACCAATAAGCTACACTTATTACAAGTACCATTAATGCTAAAGGAGGCCGAGGAATAACTAAACATTTCACACCCAGAGCAGAAAAGTGCGGGAGAGACAGGAGAAGCCGCCATGCTAAACCGGCTAAGAGCTAGTAGCTGCGCTAAGCTAGCGGATTCCTAAAAACACGCAAAGTGAATAATGTGTAAATAATTTAGAGGTGATTCAGCAGAGGGAGTGCTTTAGTTAAGGCACGTGAAGATTACACTGTGAAACAAATCATTATCTAGTTAACTAGATCAATCTAACTGCGCAGATTAAACAGCTAACAGATACAGCAAAACACCACTGTGCTCCGGAACAGGAAGTGATACAATACCGCAGTGAGAACCAACCACCAGTAGAGGTCAGAGATGATTATTGATGACATGATTGGAGAATTTTTTACTTTTGACCTTAATTGACCCCCTGTTCATCCATCCCGAAAACATCCACAAGTTCAAAGAGGACACAAAGGTTAAGGTGCACTGACACTTTTATTACTTTTATCTGTGCACTTGCACGTATGTCGTCGTGACGATCCCACCCGCTGTGTTCCCAGCTGGACGCCGTGCTTTGTTCCACCAGCTTCAGACAACCCCAAATCACTTTGAAACCTTGGTCCTTGTGAAAGTGTAAATGGCCCATTCATACTGGTGATCAGCCTTGCATTTGCTGCTGTAGAGTGAAAAGTTGACCACCGCTGAGGTCTGCCAGACTCAGCAGGAGCTGCGTCGATGTCAGTGGAGCAATGCTCATATTTGTTGTGCTTCCTAAAAAAAGTAAATAAATAAAATAAAAATGCTTAAAATCTTTGGCGTTCATGCAAGAGTTGAACTCTGCTACCACTACATCACCTCTGCCAGTACACTGTTACAGGTGTGTTCACCACCACCGGTCTGCACTGGCCAACACCGGAGGCTTCACTGGATGCACCGCCTCTTCTGGGTCCCTTGGGATTACATAGTTTGTAGAAATATGTCGAAATATTAGGAAATGTGAAGGAATATATCAAAGCTGTCTTGACGATGCACCTCGCAAGTGATGCAATCGAGTTATGTCGAGTTTATATAGGCTATGTCACTTGACGTCTCAAGAGTTGAATCCACGATCATCTGTGCCAAGCTATCCTACGTCTCAGAATAGTGTGCTATAAATGGCCCTGCCTTCCGATGCCAAAAGTTATACTGCATCCTGTGCGACTCGGGACCATCGCCATATGTCCAGCTCCTCCCAAGAACAACAGTGCCGTCTGTTGGGCTACATTAACCTGTGTTGAAACCAGGAAATTTGGACCTCTAGATTAGATTAGATTAGATTAGATAGAATTTTATGAATCCCTTGGGAAAACTCCCTCAGGGAAACTGAGGTTTCAGCAGCATTGTATAGCAGCACACAGAGTAAAAAACACAGAGTATCAAAAGTGAAAGTAAAAAAATAAAAACATTTTGCAAATTTAAACATAAATACACAATATGAATACCATACATACTGATCAATCCTGATTTACTGGCTACTACTGTTCCTCTCATTCCCGACCTCTGTCTTCCTGTTACTCCTCCTCCCTCTGAGTGAGGAGTTGTACAGTGTGATGGCCTGAGGGACAAAGGAGTTTTTCAGTCTGTTGGTCCTGCACTTGGGGAGGAGCAGCCTGTGGATGAAGAGGCTCCTCTGGCTGCTGATGCCGGTGTTCAGAGGGTGACTGGCATCATCCAGCAGTTTGTCCAGTGTTCTCTTCTCTGGCACCATCACCAGAGAGTCCAGCTTCATGCCAACCACAGAGCCAGGCCACCTGATCAGTTTGTCCAGCCTGGATGTGTCCTTCTTGGATGTGCTGCCCACAGGAACACTACTGTGTAAAAGAGGATGCAGGCTACTACAGACTGGTAGAACATACACAGGAGTTGCCTGCAGATGTTAAATGACCACAGCCTCCTCCTAGGGTCCACCTTCACCACCATTACATGGAGTTTTGGTGAATGATATGGTAAATGGACTGCATTTATATAGCGCTTTTCCATCTGCATCAGACGCTCAAAGAGCTTTAATGCCTCACATTCACCCCAATGTGAGGGTGCTGCCATACAAGGTACTCACTACACACTGGGAGCAACTCAGGGATTAAGGAACTTGCCCAAGGGACCTTAGTGATTTTCCAGTCAGGCTGGGATTTGAACTGAGGATCCTCTGGTCTCAAGCACAACACTTAACCACAAGACTATGATCTTCCCTAATCTGAATCTGCTCTCTGAATCGGCCAGTGTCAGCGGATTCACATGATTCATAGTGTGAATGGGCCCATTATGATTCTCTGCTTCTAAGATCATGAGTGCAAAGTTCAGAATCTGTGATCAAAATCTCTTATAAACATTATTATCTGCACATTTGGGGTTTGTGTGAGTCATGCCTCTGATTTGCGTAAAATCATCAGCAAACAACCACTGTGCATTTGCATATTTTTTCTTTAAAAAACATTCATATAATATATTCAAAACACATTTAAAAAAACCCCTGAAAATGATAAAAATATCAAAGATGCAAAAAATACATGAATAAACCACTATTTAACAGTATCCCAAAGCTTACCACGAGAAATCTCAAAGGTTCATCACCTGAAAGTGTATATTCACCCACAGTTCCAGTCCTGTTTGATAAATATTTGTCCAAAAGTAGTCTTGCCAGTGACAGATACGTGTGACAGCTTTGGCAGAAGGAATACTCCATCACTTGTTCACCAGGCAGCCAGTATTGAAATTACAGTTAAATGATTTCTCTCTCATACACGCACTCTCACTCTCTCCATCTCCAGACTGATGCTTGGAATGATTTCAGAAAAAAAACAAAAAAAAAAAACTAGAGCACCACACTTGTAGAGTGTCCACCAACACTAGTTTCCAGTTACACAATTTTTTTTACCTTTGAAAAAAATTTTCTAAGTCAACGTCCTGTTCAAAGTTGCTTTTCATAAGCAAAATTAGATGTCATCAATTGTAAGGAATGTGTATGTATGTAGTTCATGAACTTGAATCGACGTTTGTGGTGTTGTCAGGTGTTTTTCCAACTTTTTCAGTTTGTGAATTCTTCTTCACAGAATTTTCACAAAAATACACAATTTGCTATACACAATTTGTCTTTGCTTTTTGGCACTTGGTTTCCGACTGAGAACTGAAGATAGACAAACATGCATGACATTGGAACTCTATCCATCCAATTTTGGTGATGTAGGTAAATCCATAAGAGAAAAAAATTAGAGTGATTGAGGCACTTTTGATTGAGATATAATGCAAAAATACACCAATGTTATATTCAAATGTACACAAAATCCGGATCAGATCCGGATCAAACTTTCTCAGAAGATAGTGAGTGCTATTTTGCAATTCACTGTCAAATATGAGAGTGATTGGGGCAAATTTGAATATGATATATTGTAAAATTCACATTAAATGGGGTTTTCAGTGTAAAATTTAAATGGCCACAAAGTCTGTGATCCAGATCAGATCCAGATCAAATTTAGATCAAATCAGTTAATAAAGGATACCATCCTGCATAACACTGCCAAATATGAAAGAAATCATTTTTGACAGCGTTATGAATTTGTGAAAATTTGTTGAATGTTAAAGGACAGTGATTTTTTTTTTTTTTTAACAATTTTCCTGGATTTTTCGTGACTTTGACCGTTGCCCGATAACCTTGAAAACTGAATCAGTTTTTGCTTGTCAGGATGTGAATACTCTGAAAAATTGTGAGTTACAGGCTGTTCACAGACAGACAAACAAGCAAACGAACAAACAAGTGAAAGCCTAACCTCCGCCCAACTTTGTTGGCAGAGGTAAATAGAGTGAGAGAGATAAGACAGATGATACAAACACTGGGATGGAAATTAGATGTGCTTCACAAGGGCTAGTGCAAGAAAGATGTTCAGAGGAGACAATGAGACAAGACGTCTGAATGATGAACAGGTGAAAAACTAAGGAGGTTTCAAGTGACTGCGAAAATGAAGGCTCACTAGTGCAAACAGTCAACAATAACCTGGGAAGCTATGATCACATTCACATTCCGGGGACTCCCAAATAGACGCAGTTATTAGAAGTCCTTTAGCAGTAGTGAGGAAATTAGAAAAAAATGTTGCAAGGTTTTTCACCATATTTGTTCAAGTAGTTTCTACAGATATCATTTGCCTTTAATGTAAAGAGTGAAGCCATTATTCATCCTATATACTATAAAGCTCCTTGGGTGTCCAGATCTGTGTCTGTGTCTGGTGTCATGGCTTTTTGTGTGCATAAGCTGCCACCTGACTCATTGGAAAAACTGCAGTACACACTTCTTAGACATGGTCCATTTTGACATTTAACTGTGTAACAAGCCAAATTATAACATATTTTTTCATAAAATGGTCACAGGAGCCATTTGGGATGCTAACAGCTAATGTTAGCATTTTGCTATGTTCAAGATGACATGTTCAAAAAGTGAATGATTAATTTAATTGTGAGTTATTGCTTGAAGGCGATCACCTTGGTCAAGTCGTCAGCCACAGTTAGAAAAACACACACACACACACACAAATTAATAAGAAAAATAAAACTTCTTTGCGTTTATCTGCAAATTGCAAACCAGCTTTACAAGTTCAGGGTGCTACCTACTGTATCAGATTGTGTGGCATGGCATTAATCTAAGGCAATACAATACAAAATGTAAAACAATAAATTAAACACAAAAATATTGAAAACAATATTATCTTAACACTATTAGGGTGCTATCTCACTGAGCTGTGATAGTGTGCGAAAGGTAGTTGTAAGGGAAATCACTTGATTTTTCCCAACATTTGCTGGGTATCACACTTGCTGCAAGTGTCGCGACTGGATTTTTAACAGTTCAAAGTTTGTGACAAGGGTCCTCGCCATACACTCCCACACACTCCCAGAGCCATTGCGGACATCAGTAAGCCTTCTGAATGTAGTCCCCACAACTCATAATGTGCAAGAATCATGAGAGAAGATTGTGAGGGGCTGAAAACTGATGAAACTACATTGTGAGTAATGGGGGACAAAAATGAGAATCTGACATTCCCCGTGGGAGACATGCATGAGCTGCTCTGGGAGCATGCTAAACTAGAAATGATCGGAGAGTGAAAGTGCTTAGAGAAATAGACGAGGGAGTCCAGCAGCTGCAGCTCAACTCCAGAGGAGGACATCTGTCCACAGGAGGACACTGCATGCGATTCATGCAGCCAGGAGCTCTTCCCAGCTAGACATTACATATTTCATCCTGCGGCTGGTGATCACGTGCAATCCATGCATGATAGTGACATGCAGCCAGGAGCTCTTTGACTGCGTGGACCACAGTACATCACATATTTATCATATCCTGCAGTAAATCATTCTGCGTGTGGGTGAGTAAGGTTAAACCTTACCCATGTGAAGCGTCTTGTGGCAGCTTTGTTGTGATTTGGCACTATATAAATAAAATGAATTGAATCGAATTGAGTGTCCCATTCACAATTTTCTTAGTTTTTTTTTTTTTTCTGTCCTCCATGGAGCCACACTAGGCTTTGTTATTATTATTAATTAATATTCATGCATTATTTTTTTATTATTATTATTATTTGCAGGGCTGTACCTTACTGTGTACATTTCAGGAAATTTCAACAGTCTCTACTCACATAAGAGCAGGGCAATAACAGGATAATACCCGCTGAGCACTTTATGCGCAAAGATGGCATCATTTTTCCCGTGAGTGGCATTAGATATCCATGAGAGTGCCATATGAGATTTGCAAGAATATCAGCAGATCCTTGCATCTGCGATGGCTGTGCTTAACATTCACAAGAGTGCCATGTGGCATTCGAGCGGCATTTGAGCGGTACTCATGCGACGGGTAGGCAGACATTTTTATCATGAGTGCATGTGAAATATGGTTGACATTAAGAGGACATGCGCTGATGTTTCTTTTCTACCACTTCAGTGAGATACCAACTGCAAATTTGTCCCTCGTTCTCATGTTTGGTCACTAATTCACCTCTCCAACTACTCTCCAACAGTCGCACCTCATGAGATAAGACTCTTAGGAAACAGCTCAAGTTTGATAGTTTTCTCACAATCATACATCACTTTTAAAAGACGAAAGAAGAACCCTCTGTCAGTGCTGTATTATATTTATAGCTTAAACCCACCATATTATTGCTGTGATTCAAGTCAGGTGCTTATTATGTTTTTTTTTTTTGGAATGAAAACTCCTTACAACTTTGTAAACACTTTGGGTGAAGAAGTGTAACTTTGGTAGTAATATCAGCTTTTAAAAGGCCAGATTCTTTTACTATTGATCACATCAGTAAAGATCAGATCAGATTTTTACTGATCTTTCTTTCTCTCTTAACAGAACTTCAAGAGTACAGCAGAAGATTAGCACATGAATGCCTCCTTTGCTGCTATGGCACATACAGTAGTGTTCAGAATAATAGTAGTGCTATGTGACTAAAAAGATTAATCCAGGTTTTGAGTATATTTCTTATTGTTACATGGGAAACAAGGTACCAGTAGATTCAGTAGATTTTCACAAATCCAACAAGACCAAGCATTCATGATATGCACACTCTTAAGGCTATGAAATTGGGCTATTAGTAAAAAAAAAGTAGAAAAGGGGGTGTTCACAATAATAGTAGAGTAGAGTAGAGGAAAATGTGCAAACAGCGTGTGGAAGGATAAGCAATAATAATAATACTTGTAACAATACAATAAAATAAGAAAATGAGGTAGAAATAGAATATATATATATATATATATATATATATATATAAACATGATTGGAATTGAAAAAAAATAGGAGCCGTATTACCAGTATTACAGTATTTACAGTATGTGAAGTGGAATGTAGATGTGATAAGGTGACATTAGTGCTGGGATTTGTAAACGAGTTGTTATTGCATGATTTGTGGCCATATTAATATTGCGTGCGATTTGTGGACATATTATTGCATGTGGTTATTTCACAGTGTTATTGTACAGTCTGACAGCAGCAGAGAGGAACGACCTGCGGTATCGTTCCTTCTTGCACTGAGTGTCCCTCAGCCTGTCACTGAAGGAGCTGCTCAGCTCCACTAAAGTCCGGTGCAGAGGGTGAGAGGAGTTGTCCATGATAGATTTGAACTTGGCTAACACCCTCCTCTCAGCCACCTCCTCCAGAGAGTCCAGAGGACAGCCCAGTACAGAGGTGGACTTCCTGACCAGCTTATTCAGTCTCTTTCTCTCCCGCTCTGTGCTGCCCGGGGCCTAACAGACGACAGCATAGCGGAGAGCAAAGGCTACAACAGAGTCATAGAAGGTCTTCAGCAGAGGCCTGCTCACTCCAAAGGATCTCGGTCGGCGACTCTGGCCTTTCTTGTACAGGGCATCAGTGTTGTGAGTCCAGTCCATTTTGTTGTTGAGGTGAACACCCAGCCATTACTCAGCTGTGACTGCAGAATGTTGCTCAGTGATAGATTAAGCAGTTTCAAGAAAACCACAAGCTGTGCATCTCATGTTTACTTTGTAACTACAGCAGTAATAACGTCACACTCCACATTCACAATGAGTAGCACCCATTTGATTGCTACATTGCATCACCCAATTTAATGTTTGTATGATTTGACCCCAGCAATTGGCCCAACAGAGAACTTTATCCTGAACGGCAGTGAGGCAGAAACATCGGCACCATTAGTGGGTAAAGCTTTGTCAGAAAAACAACCACAATGTTTCGATCCCTAGAGAATTGGCTTGGCTTCAATTAAATGAGGGAGAAAAGCATTTTAAGCATTTCAGTGTGACTCGCTATGTGCCATTTTCAGCCTGAACACATTTTTCTTTGGCAAGTAGGACATACTGGCATGCTTTCTACTCATAAATCTCCAGTTTATCTTGTATTCACTCGGGGCTAAACAAGGAGTATAGTCCACAAAGTGTTAGTTCACTTATACTTGTAGAAACCAAAATACCAACCATAACAACAAATATAAATACACAGCACCAAATTAAATACAAGAACACATTTTGGATGATTAAATTGATCATATATATATATATATATATATATATATATATATATATATATATATATATATATATATATATATATATATATATATATGCCTTGGAATGTATGAAATAATGCTTTTAATTATTCTAATTCAATGCAGTACTGACTGTGAAATAATTCAATGAAAAACAAAAATAAAACATACATAAAATGTCATAACAATATTAGGAACAGCACAAGATAGACGATTTTAACACAATCATACAGCACTTCCAAAAGACAGACGTTTAAACAAATGTCCAATAATGACTGAACCTATGACTGTTTTTCAAAGCTAAGTTTTTCAAAACTAAAGTGGCAGCATCTACCAAGTTCATTATTTTTTCATCTTCTGCATTTAAGATGTATAGAACTTTTTCTGATGAAGATTAAGAACTCTGTTTAGTTATAAAAGGTTTCTGGTTGTTTGGAACATTTGTAATTTGGCAACTACTGGGTCTGCAAAAATGATGCATGCCATTGGAATCACTGCATCAATGTAAGCTAATAAAAGACCTGTGGTCAAGATTCTGAACTTGAACGAGCCTGTGTTCAGCCATGGCCAATTATACAATGGCTGCTTGCACGTGGGAAATCCAATAAATCATGTCCTCTGCAGTGATGTAAAAACTAAGAAATTGGTTTCTTCTCACAACACTTCATTCTTTTCCACATGTTGTTATCTTACAGACTTCTTCCATAATGGATGAAATTCATTTTCCGCCCAAAAATCTACACACAATACCCTATAAAGACAATGTGAAATATGTTTTTTTTTTTTTTGTAAGATTTTTGGAAATTTATGAAAAAAGAAAACAGGTAAATAAGAGTTTGCAGGCCTTTGCCATGAAGCTCAGAATTGAGCTCAAGTGCATCCTCTTTCCACTGATCATCCCTGAGATGTGTCTACAGCTTAATTGGAGACCACCTTGGGTAAATTCAATTGATTGGACATGATTTGGAAAGGCACACACCTGTCTCCATATAAGGTCTCACAGTTGACAGTGCATCTCAAATTACAAACCAAGAATGAAGTCAAATGAATATAAACCAAGAATGAAGTCAAATGAATTGCCTGTAGACCTCTGAGACATGATTGTTTTAGGCACAAATCTGGGCAAGGGTAGAGAAACATTTCTGCTGCTTTGAAGGTCCCAATGAGTGCAATGGTCTCCATTATTCATAAATGGAAGGAGTTCAGATCTACCAGGACTCTTCCTGATGCTGGATACCTTTCTAAACTGGCCACTTGGGGAAGAAAGCCCTTAGTCAGTTAGGTGACCAAGAACCTGATGGTCACTCTTTCAGCACCCCAGCAGCTGCACCAATCCATGAATCAGGTCTGTATGGTAGCGTGGCCAGACAGAAGCCACTCCTTAGTAAAAGGCACATGGTAGCCAACACGGAGCTTGCCAGAAGGCACCTGAAGGACTTTTGGACCATGAGAAACAAAATTCTCTGGTCTGATGAGACAACCTCATCCAATCTGATGGAACTTGAGAGGTGCTGCAAAGAGGAATAGGCAAAACTGCCCAAAGATAGGTGTGCCAAGCTTGAGGCATTATAGTCAAGAAAACTTGAGGAAGCAATTGCTGCCAAAGGTGTGTCAACAAAGCACTGAGCAATGAATTACCCTTTTAGGGATCAATAAAGTTGTTTGAATCTTGACTCAAAGGGCGTGAGTACTGAAGTACTTTTCTTTGCTTTTTTTTTTTTTGTTGTTCAAAGTTTGCAAAAAAAAAATAAAATAAAAATACTTTTTCATATTATTATTATGGGGTGTTGTGAGTGGAATTTTGAGTGAAAAAAATGAATTTAGTCCATTTTGGAATAAGGCTGTAACATAACAAAATGTGGGAAAGGTGAAGCACTGTGCATGGTTTCCGGATGCACCGCATATTTATAAAGACAACACACCATTTCTTTCCTTGCTTTACTTCTTGTTGGATTTATTATAGTAAGGTTACTTCCTCACATGAAACATATAACACTGCAACTTTTAATGTTGGCAAAAGACAAAAGAAAAAAAGCATTTGATTTATGGTTACTCATATTGCAGAGAGATAAGAATGATGCATGCTGAATTATGACTCAGAAAAGATGCATTTCAAGACAACATCTACTGCATCTCTTTTTTGTGCAAATAAATATATAAAGAATTGAAAATGCAAGTCTAAGACAAATAACTGAAGTTGAGTAATGACTTTGCAACTTCAAGCAGGAGAATATACATCTTCGCCTCATGGATTATTCATATCCTCCCTACCTGCCACACTTTTATCAACATGACATATATCTAAAGGAAAAATCGCCCCCACCCTTTCAGACTAAAAGGAAATGATCAACCTGCCACCTACACTGGGTATCATCAAAGATTAACAAGGTGGCTGTTTGCAGGACTGTTCGTATTGTTTGTTAATCATTGATTCGGATAACTTAACTCAAATAAGACATGCTCAAAATAAACATGAGTGCTTGCAATTCCATAAAGACGTGCTGTGCACACATTTGCCATCCTCAAAGAGACAAAAGAGAACAGCAGTTTCTCCAGTTGCCTCCCACGCTTTTGGTCTAGGGACCAGTGCAGAGGAGTGCTGATCTTATCCAAAAATGTCCAGGTAAGCAAAGACTTTTGAGACAAGCAATACATTAAGTCGTGCCACGTGGATTTTCTTGCACAGTCACTGAATTTGCAAGTGCTATCACCAATAGCTGTTGGCTGCATAATCCCTGCCCTACAGCTCACTGGTTTACAGATTTTAATTAGGAAGGTACACTCAAAAACGTATCATCCAAGTTTTATGGAAATTGGTGGTATTCGCATAGACAAAAAAAAAAAAAGTATGTACTGTATTCTTGACAAACCATCTGGGTCATCACCAATAGGTGTTGTGAAGAGCTGGTTTGAATTTAAAAGACAGCAGTTCTAAATGTACCCAAATTGGCAGTGCCTGACTCGCCACTCACTCCCCACGAACCCATAAATTGGCAAAAAAGTGCAGTGTAGGCAAGACTGTTGTGGCATGAGTGAAAACAATGAAGGCCCACATCTGGAAATTACAAAATAGACTATGGGTAACAGACTAATATTTTCTATAGTTTTTGCGCTGCTGTCCAGGCGATCCTAGGCTGGTATTGTTTTGCACTGCCTACCTGTTCTGCACTTCTTTGTATTCTGTTGTGTGAGTCTATTTGTCTTGTGTTATGCAGTTTTTGATGTACATCTTGTTTTTTTTTGTTTTTTTGTTGTTTTGTTGTTTAATCTTATGTGTGTTTCAAGTGGTGTCTGTATTGGACCAAGGGTGTGCATGGAACAACATTTTGTTCATCTACATGCCCTGTTTGTAGCATAATAACAATAAAGATGACTTGAACTTGAACTATTCTAGTTTCAGATGATTGATGATGGTTGGCATTAATTTGTATCCTGATTCAAAAAATGAAGAAATTGAGCCTGGTTTATTACAAAATACATCAGAATTCATGTGTCATACTCAGAGGTGGAAAACCTGCATTCATTGAGTTCTTACTCAATGGACCAGGATAGGATGTTTGTCCAACTATGCATTGCTTCTCCCTGTCAAAATAAAACAAGTGATTGCACTGATTAGTGCTACAGATAAACCAGAAAACACGGTTAGGACCCAAATCATAGGGAGTCAGGATGAAGAAGTCAAATAACACTTTTATTGTGTGAATAAAATAAATTAATAAATGCCCTGCAACACCCACAAGCACTCCTGAGGTCCATAACCCTCCCAGTCCACCAGATACTGAAAATCCCAACCCCGGTGCTTTACATCCAACATCTGGCACACAGTCCACACTGGATGGCCATCCATGAGCCAGGTGAGAGGAGGGGGAATCAGCTGGAGGTCACAGAGCACTGGTGTGGACAGGCTTCAGCTGTGACACATGGAAGACAGGATGGATCCGCAGTGACCATGGCAGCTTGAACCTAACCACAGTAGGGTTGATGATTTTGTCGATCACAAAGGCCCGAGGTACCACGGCACCAAATTCTTTGAGAGGCACCTCTCTGCCCAAGAGCAACACCTCCTGGCTTGGCTGATATTGGGGTGGCTGGGATTTGGTTCCAGTCTGCATGGCATACAGTCTAGTCACTCACCTGGACGAGAGCGGGACAGGCGTCCTCCACACCCGACGACACCGCTGCAGGTGGGCCTGGACTGAAACCACAGTTAGATCAAATTCCTGGGCAAGAAATAGAGGAGGCTGATAACCCAATGAACATATAAAAGGAGAGGGTCCAGTTGCTGAGCTCACCTGAAAGTCGTGTTGCTTATTCCACCCATGGCAGCTGATTGTTCCAGAAGATGGGTGTGAAGATGTGACACATCGGAGGATGTATCCAAGTTCCTGTTTGGCCCATTCCGGTCTGTAAGTGATTGAAAAATTAAAACATCCAAAAAACTGCAACCACCTGGCCTATCTGGAATTACGTTGTTTTGCTAATTGAATATACACTATATTCTTGTGATCAGTCCAAACAATGAAGAGAACAGATGTGTCTCCATTCCTCCAGTGCCTCCTTCACCACCAGGAGTTCCTGGTTCCCCACACTGTAATTCTGCTCAGTGAGAGACAGACGCCAGGAAAAAAAAATGCAGAGGGGAGCAGATGTTGATCACCCTCAGCCCACTGGGAAAGCATGGCACCGATCCCGATGTCAGAGGTATTGACCTCTGTGATGAACTGACAATGTGGATCAGGCTGTATCGGGATAGATACAGTGGTGAACCCATGTTTGAGAGACAAAAAAGCCTATTCAGCTTCAGTGGATCAACTAAAATGTATCTTAGAGGAAATGAGTTCATGGAGTTGAGCAGCAAACTGACAGAAATTGTTCAATTAATCTACGGCAAAACTTGGCAAACCCTAAGAACTGTTGAAGCTCTTTGAAGTTGAAAGGAGAAGGTCAGTCAGATACAATGTGGATCTTAGTGGATCTGATTTGATTTGGTTGGGTTGGAAACAAAACCCAGAAACAAAATGGATCCTTTGTGAAATGCGCATTTTCAGCATTCATAAAAAGATGATTTTCTAACAACCAATTTAATACAAGACAGACATGTTGGGTATGTTCCTTGAGATCTTTGAAAACAATCAGGATGTATTCCAAATACACAAAAATGAAATGGCTGAGGAAAATTCCATAAGACATAGCTAACCCGAGCCTGGCAGGCGGTGGGAGCATTAGTTAGACCAAAGAGTCCACCAGAGCCTGCAACTGTAGGTACTGATTTCTAAATAATAATGTAGCCAGGAACTGAGTGTGCGGAGTGCGGTCACCTGGGGTCTATTGGTGAGTGTTGGCTTTTGCACAAACCAGCCACTCACGGAGGATGTGCCCACAGGCACTGCAATAGAGTCACCCCCTTACATTTAACCTATGCTTGCATTCTTCAGGTGTTAATTGAGTCACAGTGGGTGCAGGGATTGCATTTCCAGTGGATCATGATGAAGAAGGCACAGGACCTAGTTGCGGAGGAATCTGAGGGAAGACACAAATTTAGCCCTCCGGCCTCTCTCCAGCCTCAACCCTCAACCTATTGTCAGTTTTATTTGTCACCGAAATAAGTTCATCTAACATCTCCTGTTCATCTTTAAGTGTCTCAGATAACCCATCAACAAATGCACTCCACAGAGCAGCAGCCATTCTGCCGGACTGTACGGCAAGTACCCGTAACTTGACTGAATATGCGGTTCTCCTGACAGAGTGACAACAGTCTTTTGAAGATTGACCCCACAGGGCCGTAGCCCATGCTAACATGTCTCTCCACAGTAAATTGATAAGATATGTAATCTTGTGTTGGTCGGTTGTGTACATGGATGGTTTTTGTGTAAATATGAGTGATCACTGTAACAGAAAGGTGGCATACGTATCACCAGATCCAGAATATGGCTTGTGATGACAGATGATAGGCTCATGGGAATGTTGAATAGGTGCAGCGATGCAGGTGGAGAGAGAGGACGGTGACACAGCTGATCACCAATGGCGTATAACTGAGTGCATAATTGTGATCCTTGAGTGGCAAGCACCTGCTGTTGTTCAGAGTGTCTGGAGTTGTTCCTGTTGCTGTCCTAATAAGGCTCGCTGCAAGCTGAGGGCATTACAGATCGGGTCTTCTCCCGCTGGGTCCATGTGGTGGCCAGAAACTCCTTTAGTGCTTAATCCAGTAAACACGGTT